>NW_015168816.1:40999-64343 GCF_001447785.1 Gekko japonicus
CAGAAAAGGAAAGCGTATAAAGAACTGATCTCAACTCTGCAGATCAATCAAATTCCATATTCTTGGAATTTTCCGGAAGGTGTTGTGTTCAAATACAGAGATAAAAGGGAGAAAATCGACTCAGTTTTTAAAGCGGAAGAATGGTTGAAGCGGCACTTTGGATCGAAGGAAGAGGAACAGCAGGAAGGAGACGGCAGAGCAGGCATTGTAGAAGGCACGGACGAAGACCAAGGTGCAGCGGGAGGCGGTGCAGCCAGAGAGACATATGACTTGCAGCATAGAGGACCAAAGTAACTTTTTACAAACTAATGATTCGCAAATGAGGAAGATGATGAAAGAGACTCGGTGCACACAAGAGAAGCTGGATTGAATACTAACACGGACTGACTAATTCTTGAATTCATTGACTTAAATGAAAAGTTATAAGTTTTAATACTAACTGAATACTAACTGTTAAGGACCTTCCCTCTTGGGTTTTTAGTCATAGTGTGTGTTTAATTTGCTGTCCTTTTATCCCGGGGTAACTTTTCCCTTCCCCCTTTTTCTTTTCTGTTAGTCTGTAGATGTAACAAAAAATTAATAAAGCTACCCTGTCTTCAGGGGATTTTAAAAAAAATGCATGACTAGGTGTTTGTTTCAAGTATGCCATAAAAGGGGAAGTCACATTAAATTTGCATACAACGTACAGTTCTACCCAGTAATAAAAATGTTTTTGTGTATAACATATTCAGGGAGGGGGGCCCATCTTACATTTAGGGTCATCTTCCTTTCAAGTAAATATGGTATCTGCTGTTGTCACTGCATTATATTCTCATAGGGTAGTCAGCTGGGCTCTTCATGCCAGCAGGAGCAAAAATAGGGGGAGGTGAAGCAGTGTCACATAACATTGCAATGTCACTGTTTTGCACCCAGAAGTGATGTAATGATGCTTTACATAGAGCTTTGGGGAATTCCTAGATAGGGTTGCCAGCTCTGGGTTGGAAAATACCTGGAGACCTTGGGGGTAGATCCGGGAGAGGGCAGGGTTTGGGGAGGGGAGGGACCTCAGCATTGTACTATGCCATAGAGTCCACCCTCCAAAGCAGCCATTTTCTCCAGGGGAGATGATCTCTGTCAGCTGGAGATCAGTTGTAAAACCGGGAGATCTCCAGGCCCCACCTGGAGGCTGGCAACCCTATTCCTAGAGCATCACATAAGATTTATTAATTAGAGAGGAAAAATTAGAAAGGGTGGAGAGATCAGAGAGAGCACCTTCGTAACATTTCAGAAGCACTGCCTTATAAGTAAAAAAAACAAACGTGGCACAGTGCCATTGATCTTAAAGCTCACACTTTACACAGAATGTTAGTCCTCCAAATAAGTTGCGAGCTGAGAAAGATACGAGGACGCTATAATCAATTGTTCTCCAACACTATGCAAGTGAGAATAAACAAAGTGAAAACAGGACAGCAGGTTTGGGGTTTTTTTAAAAAAAATCAAGAACAGGCTAACATTTTCAAAGGCATTTCTTTGAAAGGAATTTTTTAATAAGCAATTGTTAAATCCCCAGCAATGCTACTTGTTTTGTTTCTTGAAATGAAAGTAAAGGAGATCAGTGCCTGCTTCCACACAGACTCCCCCCCCCAAACCATGGCTTTCAAAATGGAGCATTTTTTTACTCTTCCACATGACATCATGCTGTAATTATCCTGTTTCCAGGTTTTCCCTATCCTCAATATGGTCTTTCCTAAATCCTCTTTAATTTTTCTGGAAAAAACATGGTCCAAGCACATTACCATGTCCCCTGGAATGAATAGTGTACATTTTCCTGCCCAGCAAAGATCTCATCCATATTGTCACAAGTTTTCTAATATCACCTCTTTGCAGGTGCTGTTTACTTAGCATTTTCCTCATGTTGCACCACTAGAGTTTTGAGAGGTTTTCTTGCATTGTTAATTGCTATAGCATTATAGTGCTATAATTATCTATTGCTATAGCACTATAATGGTTCAATTAACATCTAAAATAAATAAGTGGCAATCTATTATAACACTATATTTCTATAGCAATCTATCATCACTTATCTATTTCTAATTTTATTAGATCCTTTATAGTACTATAGCATATGTGTGAAGAAAAGAACAAGTGTGCAGCAAATTCCCACACATAGAAGATCCATCACCAACGCGTGTGCATCTGGGGCAATGAAAGCCCCTTGCCATGTGGAACCAGTGTTTCAACTTATTTTTTGTATCACACTGGAAATGTTTTGGCAGCCATTGAGATATTTTCCAAATCTTACACTTGCTTGATCAGCAAATGAAGGCTTATTTGCATACCTACTTGGATAACTTGTTCCAATCTGATTGCTTCTTACCCTCTCTCCCCCTCTTCAGGATCTTGGCTCATGGTACAGGGTTCATTTGTGACAGAGAAGGATTAAAAACATTTCCGCTTTCTTGTCTCCTTTAAACCAAACTGTTTTTTTCCTGACTGTTAATGGGCTAAATTCTGTGCTGTTCGGCAAGCAAACTTATTTCAGAAGAGCTGCTCAAGTATATATACCTGAGTGCTGGAAATGTTTGTATGTGGCTTTTGAAAAAAATAGGTCAGATATAGTATTCATTTTCTATAAAAATATAGAAATTATGAATGTGACAAACGGATGATTGTAAAGGAAAGGATATGCATCCTGTCCAGTAAATCCGTCTGTCTGTCTCTCTCTCTCTCTCTCTGTGTGTCGCCTCCAAAGCTTTATTGAATTGTATAACTGAAACCCAGTGATCTGGCTTAAAGAAACCTAAGTTCCTGGGTGGGTTGTCCTAAATGCTCCACATTCTGTGGACAACAATCAGCCAAATTTATTTAAATTTCTTCTTCCTAGACTTAAATTGAATGGCTTCTATAAAGACAAATTCCAGTGGGGTAAGTTTGCTACATCCAGCCATGAAGAGTCTTATGACACTTCAAACATTAACAAATTATGGTATACATTTTCATAAGGAAGACCCTACATTGTTCTGCAATGTTATGTAACACACTGGGCTGTTCTAACCTCTCTTTGTAAGAATATCTCTTCCAACCAACAGAATATAATAATGCAGATCAGCATATGCATTGTTTTGTATGGGAAGCACTGATGCCAAAACTGAAGTGAAAAGAATTATGTGTACACTCAGAATTTCACCATGTAAACAGAAATGCACACAGAGCTCTGGTTCAACATATGGATTTTTTTTAGATAGTTCAAATGCAACAGTGTTAGGGGAGTGCTATTGCATTGTGTTGTATGAAGAGATTACCATCTCTGTCTCTCTCACGCTTTTGTATAGCTTAAAACTGCTTGCTGATGGACAATGGTGGTCAGCTGACATTGCTAGAAATGCAAGTCATACCTATCAGCCAGTCTGTAAATTGGAAGGCAGTATAATGACAGTAGGAGCTGCGGTGGCTCAAGTGGTTAAGACGCTGAACTGCAGGCTGTGGAAGGTCAGTAGTTCAGCAGTTCAAGACCCGGGTGCCGCAAGACGGGGTGAGCTCCTGTCTCTAGTTCCAGCTCCTGCCAACCTAGCAGTTCGAAAGCAAGAAATTGCAAGTAGATAAATAGGTACCACTTCGGTGGGAAGGTAACAGCGTTCCGTGCGCCTCGGTGTTTAGTCATGCCGGCCACATGACCACGGAAATGTCTTCGGACAGCGCTGGCTCTTCGGCTTTGAAACAGAGATGAGCACCGCAACTCTAGAGTCGGATTCGACTGGCTTTCGAGCAAGGGAACCTTTACCTTTATAATGACAGTATAATGTCTTAGGGTGATTTGCTGTCTTCTAAGCCCATTGGAAACGAAGATGAGCACTGATCCCCTAGAGTCGGATTCGACTAGCTTTCGAGCAAGGGAAACCTTTACCTTTACCCTTTAAGTCCATTGATTCTACTTAGCATGACACTGTAACAGGGAGTAATCCCCATGAACAGACCTGAATAGGATTCAAAGTAGAACTGCTTAGGATGCAAGGTTGCCAACTCTGGGTGGGGAAATACCTGGAGATTTGGGGGGTGGAGCCTGGTGAGGGTGAGGTTTGGGGAGGGTATGCCACAGAGTCCACCCTCCAAAGCAGCCATTTTTCTCCAGGAGAACTTAACTGATATCTGTCATCCGGAGATCGGTTATAATAGTAGGAGAATTCCAGGGCCCACTTGGAGGTTGGCAACCCTATTAGGATGGCATTGTAAATCTAGCAAGGGTAGGAGAAACAGATAGCTGCCATGAAACAGCCTTGGGGAACTGTGGGAGGTCACCATGGGTTTTAGAGAATTCATGAAATTTTAAAGACATGGATTGCATTTAGGACACAACAAACTGTCTGATCAAACCCCAGTTAGCTGTGATCAGTGCTTTTTTTGTTAAAAAAACAACAATAGTGTCAGTACTCCTATGTAAAGTTGCACTGATTTCCACCAATTTCCCCCTCGGGACTTTGGAGACCCTCCCCCCAAAGATGCCGGTACTCAATACTGGTAAGTTCTACCACACACACACATGCTCTTGTTGTGATGTTTGGTGGCAGGAAGTCCAATAAACCAGGGTTTTTAATTGGTACCAAACCAGGATTTCAAACCAGGGATTGTAACTGGTTTGTACTAACTGTGGTTTTGTTGTGCAACATATGAATTCACAGCTGGTTAAGCTGCAGCATCTCTTGGGCCTTCCAGGCTGTGAAGAGAGAAATACAGGGATGATATCTTCTTTGCTGGGAGGCACAGATTTTATGTATATAGCAGGAATTGTTACTTATGTTTGGTTGATTCACTGGCATTGGTTGCACAAACCACAGTTTAAACAAATTACAACTTCTTGTGCTACCTGAATACAGTCTTACACTGTCTGTCTTGGTGTCTCCCTCCTTCCTCTTGACTAACATCAGTTTATAATGAAATGGATATTTCAAAAACTCTATAAGTTTCACAAGGAAATTGAAAGGCTGCGTCTGGACCTTTCTGCACAATTGCCTACCAGAACATTTCCTTATTGATACACATTTTGTTCCTCGGAGTTAAAACAGAAAAAGAAGAAAATAGCATTAGTACCTAGCATGCTAGTTTTTACCTTAAAAGGCCATTTTTCTTCCACAACACTGCATTCTAACATGCAAATCCTCCTTTAGAACCTAATATTATACATTTTATGAAAAGTTTTAACCCTTCCATCTACTGAATGCATAAAAGCTGGGCCTAATAAAGTGAAGCAGAAGGTGCACGCTGGTCAGAGTTTTAGGAAAACAAACATGCCATGTATATAAATCATTACTTCACCACTATTATGCTGTGAAATGCCCCTCCTCAAATACTGGCTCTTTCTCAGGTCTCTAGACATTCAATCTCGCACTGTATAATGGGTGGGTGGTCTTTAGAGCACATATACTAAAACTGTGAGCATGGATACTAAGGCACCATGCAGAGTTAAGCTGCCATTTCACAAGAGAGATTCAGGTCTTCTGTTCCCACTTCCTGCCAGATCTCCACTCAGCTGGGTGGTGGTGGTGGGGGAATCCTGAAGGAAAATGGAGGGGGATGACCAGCATACCAGCAATGCCATGACATCACTTCCATTGCAGCCTGTAAGTGGTATCATCACACTGGGTGATGGTGGAGCATTTGCCCAAAATTCTATGGTTAAACAACCACAGAGTTTTGAGTGAATACTAGAGCATCACTCCTATGTGATTATTTCATTTCTGGGTCACATGTTAGTGGCATCACAACACTGATGGATAGGCATCCCTCAATGCAGGTCTCCCACCAACTGCTTGCAACTGTAATGTATTCAATAGCTTCCATTGAATGCATGATGTATGTGAAACATCTAATTGACTTGCCATGTTGAGCTTTGTCCTGGGCTAGGATCCATCCAATCGCATTGCTAGCCCAGGAAGCACCTAGCCAATCACCTTACAGCAAGCTCCCTGAGCGGGAACGCCCATGATTGGTCCTTATATGAACAACCGTATTGGTTGGTATTTGTACAGTGGATGTGGCTACATTAGCCGGGAGAGTTTAAAAGCAGGACAACTGCAATGTAAAAACTGAACTGTTCTGTTCTGGCTATCAGATGTTGATCCGTGTTGGAGTTGTTTTCAAGTTGAAGAATAAAGTTGTGTTCTTGCTGAATCACTCTCTGACTTCTTTGTTAAGCGAGCAACTTAACAGCAACCATATCTCATACCTATTTCATACCCTGCCTGGCAACCCTATTTCATACCTTGCAGCTGTTGAGGTTTTTAAAAGAAATGGGTGTGCTGCAACATCTGATTGTTTTGATGCACAACCTATGATGCACACATTATGAGAAGATAAGACTCACTAGAAAAGACAATAATGCTTGGAAAAGTTGAAAGCAGCAGGAAAAGAGGATGAAACAACATGAGACGGATTGACTTAATAAAGGAAGCCACAACTCTCAGTTTGCAAGACCTGAGCAAGGCTGTTCATGATAAGGCATTTTGGATTCACTGTTTCATAGGGTCACTATTTCACATGCTAGCAAGGTCATGCTCAAGATCTTACAAGCTAGACTTCAGCAGTATGCGGATAGAGAACTGCCAGAAGTGCAAGCCAGGTTTCAAAGAGGTAGAGGAACAAGAGATCAAATTGCCAACATTCATTGGATTATGGAGGAAGCAAGAGAGTACCAGAAAAACATCTACTTTTGCTTCATTGACTACGCTAAAGCCCTTCATTGTGTGGAGCACAACAAACTGTGACAAGTCCTTAAAGTGATAGGAGTACCAGACCACCTCACATGTCTCCTGAGAAATCTGTATAAGGATCAAGAAGCGACAGTTAGAATCAGACATGGAACAACTGATTGGTTTAGAATATGAAAAGGAGCATGGCAAGGATGTATATTGTCACCCTACTACTAGTCTCCACGTGGCAACTGGCGATCTCCCGGAATTACAGCTAGTTTCCAGGTAAAATACTAGATTAGTTCACCTGAGAAAATGGCTGCTTTGGAAGGTGGACTCTACAGTGTTATGCCCCACTGAAGTCTCTCCCATTCCCAAACCCTCTCCTCCCCAGGCTCCACCCCCAAATCTCCAGGAATTCCACAATCCAGAGCTGGCAGCCCTAATATGGGCATTGATCATCAATTAGGGCCAAAAGGGCTGGAAATGATTCAAATCTGTCACATCCAAAAATGATTTTTGTAACTGTCTTTTAAGACCATGGTCTTTTAAGTCCATGACCAACCACTGAGATTGCCCACCTCAGCACATTTTACTAACCACCATGGACAGAGACTGAGCATACAAGCGGTAGACTCCAATTTCCAAGTAGTCTGTGCAGATTCTAAAGTTGCACCAATTTTTTTATCTATTTGAAAGAGTTCCATTCTGCCTTTCAAGTACTTGATCCCTCCCCAGTGGCTTATAATTTATTAAAACAGCAACAAAAAATATAGCTTCAGATGCCACATTGCTCCTGGTGCATCATTTGGTGGTGAGATGGCCAAGAAAGAAGATATGATCTCAAAAACACCTCCACAACTCTCTGGTGTTCTTGCTAAAGTTGCTTCTGTCCTTTTCAGGAGCACAATCCAGGGGAAACAACTGGACGGGGAAGTGTGCTACCTGAGGTCTTGGGAACATTCAACATGCCTTTAAATTATGTAGAGTCCACACTGGACTGCATCTGAGCAATTTTATTTGCAAAGTGTTTAGCAATTTGGTTACAGTGAACCATCAAAGACTATTTCTTCCTGGGGGCCAAGTTTTTTCCCCCCCGTTTTATTTAAGTTTTATAAAAAATATACAGCCTTTACAATTGTAATTTTATACATATAATCTGAACGAGTCTATTACATATTTTTGTTCTCTATCCATTTATAAAATTCTGCCTATCTTTCTTTAAACACCTTGTCATCTTTCCCTTGCAAAATTACTGTTAATTTGTCCATTTCTGCGACATCCATAAGTTTCTCAGCTAATTCCTTTCTCTTGGGAATCTTTTCTTGTTTCCAGTACTTAGCTATCAGGATTCTAGCCACTGTGAGCATATATGTTAGTATATATAGGTTTTTCCCTTTATGTTCGTTTGGAATTATATTTAACAGATAAGTCTCCGGACATAGTTTTAAATTTATATGCAGCACTTCTGTTATTAAGTTGCTTACATTTTTCCAAAAACTATATATTTTTTCACAGTTCCACCACATGTGTAAAAATGTCCCTACGTTAGTTTTACACCTCCAACAGTTTTTGTTTGCAGTTTTATATGCTTTTGCCAACTTTTCAGGAGTCCAGTACCATCTATGGAACATCTTAAATATATTTTCCTTAAATGCTACTGCTCTCATTAATTTCATTGACTTCCAGACTTTTTGCCAATCTTCCGTTTGTATAGTCTTTCCCAAATCCTTCATCCAAAGAATCATGACATTCTTTATATTTTCATCATACAGGTGCTCATCTAGGAGAAAATTGTATACCTTTTGAATAAGTTTATCATTGGAGGACAACCATATTTTATCCAGATCTGTTTTGGTATTTATGAATTCCCCGCTTTTATCTTTGTTGTACCTATCTTGCAGTTGCATTTTCTCCCACCATGTTAGGTGAATATTTTTGTCTATTAGTCTTTCTATAGGTCTTAATTTGTTGTTTTCATCCAATAGTACATCATAGGGTATAGCTTTTTCTCTTGTCATTAGTTTTGTGTTTATGAATGCCTCTAGAGGGGACACCCATCTTGGAACTTTTGTATAGTATCTGTATTTCATTCCTTTCCATACCTTGATTAATGCCGCTCTAATAATGTGCTTATGAAAATTGGAATGAATTTTGTCTTTCTCGTACCACAGGTACGCGTGCCACCCCATGTAAAGATCGTGACCTTCTAGATGTAGAGTTCTCCAATTATCTAGTTGTATCCAGTCTTTAATCCACACCATTGCCGCTGCTTGGAAGTATAATTGCCAATTTGGCAAGCCCATTCCGCCTCTCTCTTTTTTGTCCTGTAATATCTTTAATTTAATTCGAGCTCTCTTTGGGTACCAAATAAAAGTCCTTACTATTCTATCCATGTCCAAAAAATATTGGTTCTTTTTCAATATTGGGAGATTTTGTGCTAAAAATAAGAAACGGGGTAGAATGTTAATCTTGATCGTTGCAATTCTTCCCATTAGCGATAACTGGAGATCTTTCCATTTTAGTATATCTTTCCTTATTTCTTCTCTTAGTTTATTGTAGTTGTTTTCTATCAACATGCTGTTTCTATTTGTTAGTATTATTCCTAAATATTTCACTTTATTTACTATTTGCAGATTCGTCAACTTTTGGAGTTCTCTTTCTATATTTTGCGGGCAGTTTTTAGTTAGCATTTTCGTTTTTTTATAATTTATTTTGAGGCTGGCAACTTCTCCATATTTTTCTATTTCTATTAGCAAGCTTGGGGCAGTTGTTATCGGATATTCTAAAATAAAGACTAAGTCATCGGCGAAGGCTTGCAATTTATATTCCTCATCTTTAATTTTCAGTCCTTTTATCAATTGATTTTGTCTTATGTTATCATTTAATGTTTCTAATATAAAGATGAATAATAACGGTGATAGAGGACACCCTTGTCTAGTGCCTTTCTGGATCTCTATTTTGTTTGTTAATTCACCGTTTACTACAATACTTGCTTGCTGTTTATTATATATTGTTGTTATCATATTCATAAATTCATCTCCGCATTCCCATGTCTTCAATTTTAATTTTAGAAAGTCCCATGAAACGTTATCGAATGCTTTTTCTGCATCTAGGAAAATTAAAGCCAATTGTTTCTCAGGGTGTTTTTCGTAGTACTCAATTATATTTATGACTTTTCTTGAGGGCCAAGTTGTAACAGACCTCTGGCATGCGTGGAACAGCATTGCTAGATGATGCTATGTGGATGCAATAGTGGCAGAAAAGTATAATTTTTTTGCTGTCCTGAGCACCTCTAAGTAAACTCGAAAACAATTTCTAACTTGTTTTTAGTCAGGTTCAGCATAAGTCTTTCTCCATCAACATTTAAGTGATTGCCCCAAATGCTTCATTCCCCCAGCTTTTCCCCCTAGCTACTATGTACTGGAATTGCTATTGGTGTATACCACTCAAATGATAATTCTTTATATATTATTGCAAGTATACATGTGTCTTGAGCTGATCATGTATGGGGGGGGGCAAATGTCTATGTGAACTTCCCCCCAGGAAACATCAGGCTGCTCCCCAGGCAGGAGCTGGGACCAGAGACAGAAGCTCACTCCGTCATGCGGCACTCAGGTCTCGAACTGCTGAACTACCGACCTTCCGGTCTGCAATTCAGTGTCTTAACCACTGAGCCACCGCAGCTGGGTATACATCTCTGCTATTTCCCAAAGTGACTTTAGTTAGGAATCACGTATTTGACACAGAAGAACCTTAATGACTGTGGTTGTTTCATGACTAGGAAATTCACCGGCAGTGGTGAAGTCTGAGATGACTGTGTGGCACGTGTGTAATAAACAGCAGTTTTGCATTTGGATGGGGGGGTACTGCAGGCCATGAGCTAAGAACATAAGAGCCCTGCTGGATCAGACCAACAGTCTATCTAGTCCAGCATCCTGTCTTACACAGTGGCCAACCAGTTCCGCTGGATAGCCAACAACAGGGCATAGAGACTGAGGCCTTCCCCTGATGTTGCCCCCTGGCTCTGGGATTCAGAGGGTTAGTGCCTCTGAATGTGGAGGTTCCCGTCAACCACCATGACTAGCAGCCATTCATAGATTTATCCTCCATGAATCTATCTAATCCCCTTTTAAAGCTGTTTATTCCTGTGGCCATCACTACATCCTCTTGCAGTGAATTCCACATTTCAATTACTCTCTGTGTAAAATAGTATTTCCTTTAGTCCATCCTAAACCTACTACCGATCAGTTTCATTGGATGCTCTCAAGTTCTAGTATTTGGGGAGGGGGAGAAAAAATTATTTTTATCAATTCTCTCCACCTCATGCATAATTTTATAAACCCTTAGTTGTCTCTTTTCTAAACTGAAAAGTACCAGACACTTCTGCCTTTCCTGCTCTAAACCCCTAATTATCTTGGTTGCCCTCCAGCTATGCAACTTCCTTTTGGAGATTTATTTATTTATCAAATTTATACCCCGCCCTCCCCGCCAGAGCAGGCTCAGGGTGGCTTACATAAAAAGTTAAAACACATAAATAACAATTATAGTCATAAAACCTTCTAAAACAATCCAATATCATAAAGTGCTAGTAAACATTTGGTCTGATAGTAATAATGTTATTTAGCGATGGCGGCAACTATTTGTTGGTCTATCCTGTTGGTCAGCTCCTTGACCTCTTTCATTATGCAGCAGGCAAAGGCTGTTGATGGTAATGCTGGAGAACAGGGCTCTCTACCTTTCAATTATTGGGGGCGGCTCCTTAGTTGAAGGCCTGGTGGAAGAGCTCCATCTTGCAGGCCCTGTGGAACTTCATAAGGTCACACTGGGCCCAGATCTCTTCTGGGAGTTCATTCCACCAGTATGGAGCTGCCACCGAGAAGGCCCTGGCCCTGGTTATGGGCAGCCTGGCGTCTTTGGGACCCAGGAGGGCCAGTCGATTTTGGGACCCTGACCGCAGTGCTCTCTGGGCAACATGGGGGGGGAAGCAGTCCCTCAGGTATGTAGGCCCCTGACCATAAAAGGCTTTAAAGGTAAGAACCAGCACCTTGAAGCGAATTCGGTATGCTATTGGCAGCCAGTGCAGTGCTTTCAGCACAGGCTGGATGTGCTCCCACATAGGGAGACCCATCAAAAGCCTGGCTGGACTTCCGGCGGTGCGGCGCTGCGTTCGGATGCGTTTCTCGGAGCTCCCGAGAACACCCGTCTCCCGCACGCTTTTTCGGAGCCCCCCCGAGTTTCGGGGGAGCTCTGCTCATCTCTCCTGGGGGGAGAGCGGGTGCAGGAGGCTTGGCTGGCCCCCCCGTTCCCATGGCAAAGGCGGGGGCGAGACCGGCTTGCCTCGAAGCAGGAGCGTCAGGCAGCAGGAAACATGGCTGCCGTGTTTTCCTAGCAGCAGCAGCCAGCCGTGCTTTTAAACCTTCTACGTTATCGGTGGTGTTGGGTGTAACACAATGGTGAGTCAGTTATCGATCCTTTTCCTCTGGAGTTTATACGCTACAACCTGGATGAAATAAAAATACCCTTTTTGATGATTTCCCCGCACTGGTAAAGAGAAGCGCCCGGGGAATGCATTGGAGACCGAGTTTAAGACATTTGCTGGGGCAAGAGATAATTTCTGCTGGACGTAATACCACTATAAATGAAGTACGGAGAGGGTCTCTGTTCATTGGAGTTGAATAAGAGAAATAAAATGCTGTAAGGAGCCAGAACAAAATGGAGGCGGACATTTCTAAAAGGATAAAGGAGGCAATATTGAATGAAACTAAGTCTGAACGTTTCCAAGAATCCCTGCAAAAAGAACTAAATAAGGCACTTAATTCTGCATGGGAGAACTTTTTTGCAAATGCTCAGGATACATTAAACAAAAAGGTGACCATGCTGTAACTATATAGGGTTATTCTGAATACTAAGACCAGACAACTCTGTCTGGAGTAGATATGCCTACCTGTGTTGGGGGAAAACAATGAATCCTATATGAGTAGTTGTCAAAATAGAAAATATGTATGGGAGCAAATTTCGATTATGAACTTGAAGTTATGGACTGATTGATGGATGATTAATTTAGGAACCAATGTGTGGTAAGAAAGAAATTAATATAATATCAGAATGAAGGCCACACATGAATTATTGGCTGGTGATTGAACTGTTAAATGCTGAATGCTAAATTGTAAGTGTAAAATATAATAAAACCAAAGGCCCTAAATGACAATAAGAGTATATGACCACTTAACATGTGACTCTTAAATTTAGAAAGGCCAGGCACAGCATGGGCTGACTATAATAAACTTATTAATGTGGGTTTTTGTGTATAAATTGCTTCTAGTAAACACTTTCTAATACTTTTCTAAATTAATGGTAGGAGGGTGAGAATAATTAATTGAAATCTTTGTTAGTGATAGGAATGTCTGGCAGAATGAATTGAGTAACCCAGGTTGAAAGAAAAAGATATAGAGGTAATTTTAGCAAGGGGAAATATCATTTGATGCATTTAAGAACTGCATTTGAGTACGGAAATAATGTAGACACTATGTAAATTACCAATCAACTTGTGCAACATGGAAAGATATGAGACGTTAGGAGGGATGCTGGTGGGTGGAGGGTATTTTTGTGTATATATGTGATAAAAAAGAAAAAAAAGAAAAAAAAAGAAAAAAAAGCCTGGCTGCAGCATTTTGCATTAGCAGTAGCTTCTGGATTTGAGACAAGGGCAGCCCCATGTAGAGGGCATTACAGTTGTCCAGTCTTGAGGTGACCATCACATGGATCACTTTTGCCAAGTCGTTGTGGCTGAGGAAGGGAACCAACTGCCTGATCAGCCGAAGATGGTAAAAGGCTAACTTGGCAGTGGCTGCTCCCTGGGCCTCCATTGTTAAAGAGGCATCCAGGAGCACTCCCAGATTCCTAACTGCTGGCACTGGCACCAACGGAGCACCACTGAAGGTTGGGGGTGGGATCCCTACCCTCTGCCCATCCCAGTTCAGGCACAGGACCTCCGTCTTTGTCGGATTCAATTTCAGTCGGCTCAGTCTAAGCCATCCAGCCATGGCTTGTAATGTGCAGTCCAGATCTTCCAGTTTAGAGCCAGACTGGCTGCCTAACAACTGAAAGAGCTGGTCATCTGCATACTGGTGACATCCCAGCCCATGCCTCTGAGCAATCTGGGCAAGGGGGCGCATATAGATGTTAAATAGCATCAGGGAAAGTACCGCCCCTTGGGGCACTCCACAATCCAGTGGGTGCCTTTGGGATAGCTGTTCCCCTAGTGCCACCCTTTGTCCCTGATCTTGAAGGAAAGAGGCAAGCAATTGCAAGGCAGGCCCCTGGACTCTAGTGTCGGCGAGGTGGTGGATCAGCAGCTGATGGTCAACTATGTTGAATGTTCCCAACAGGTGCAACAGCACTGCCAATCCACCCTGATCCAGATGCTCCAGAGGTCCTCCGTGAGAGTGACCAGAGATGACTCCGTCCCGTGGCCTGGGCGAAAACCAGACTGGAAGGGATCTCAAATGGAAACATCATCCAAAAAGCTCCGTAAATTAATTGCCATAGACCTATTATCTTGCCCCAAAAGGGCAAGTTGGAAACCAGCCGGTAATTTGGGGGTTCAGCCGGATCCAAGTGTTAGATCGCGCTAACAAAGGACTTGTAGAGTGATTCAGCAAGTGATTCAGCTTTATTTAGAAGTAACGAACAAGCACTAACTCAGTAAGAAACCAGAACAGAAAACAGTGGGAGCTTATGCTCCTTTTAAACATAACCGGGCTAATGTAGCCACGCCTATTTACAAATAACAACCAATGAGATTGCTAGAATAAAGACCAATGGGAGTCTTTCCCTCCTAGGGAATGGTACCGTTCTGATTGGTCGCTGTTACGAAGCGACCAATAGGAAGTTCGCTCAGAGGAGCCCTGGTCTGGCTCGAAGCTTAACACGGGATCTCGCAAAAGCCTCAGAGCCAATGTCCAATTCCCTGGCATTTGATCTGCCTTGAGGCAGAGCAGTAATAGACTGAATTGTTCTAAACAATTGGGCTGGGCATGAGCTTGCAGATGCAATCGTGGCCACATAGTACTCTCTCTCCGCAGCTTTGACTGCCATCTCATAGGATCGCATAAACGGCCTATAAGATGTTCTTGTAGCTTTGTCATGGGTATGAGATATGGTGTCCAGAACTGTACACAGTATTCCAAAAGAGGCTGAACTATACATCTATACAGAAGCATTACATTATTGGCTGTTTTATTCTCAGTCCCTTTCCTAATAATCCCTAACATAGAGTTTGCCTTTTTTCAGTGCTGCAGCATACTGGGGTGACACTTTAATTGAGCTATCCACTACAACTCCAAGATCTTTTTCTTTCTCAGTCTCTGCAAGTTCAGACTCCATTAGCCTATACTTGAAGTTGGGATTTTTTTTTCCCCGTGTGCATCACCTGACACTTACCAACACTGAACTTCATTTGCCACATTGTCCCCCACTCACCCAGTTTGTGGAGGTCCTCTTGGAGCTCTTCAGAGTCAGCCTTGGTTTTCACCATCCTGAATAATTTTGTGTCATCTGCAAACTTGGTCACTACACGACTCACCCTAGTTTCAGACCATTTACAAATAAAGTAAATAGTACCAGCCCCAAAAGCAAACTTTGTGGAACACCACTGCTTACTTCCCTCCATTGTGAGAACTGTCCATTGATTCCTGCTCTTTGCTTCCTGTCATTTAACCAGTTTTTAATCCATAAGAGAACCCGTCCTCTTATCCTGTGATTGCTAAGTTTACTCAGGAGTCTTTAGTGAGGTACTTTGTCAAAAGCCTTTTAAAAGTTCAGGTGTACAATGTCTACCAGGTCACCATTGTCTACACTTGTCTGTGCAAAGAACTCCAAAAGGCTGGTGAGGAAGGACTTCCCTTTGCAGAAGCCATGCTGATTTTTCCTCAGCAGGGTTTGTCCCTCTATGTGCCTAATAATGCTATCTTTGATTACAGTTTCTACTAATTTATGTGGGACAGACGTTACGCTGACTGGCCTGAAAGTGAATCACCATTGTTCTACGGATTATAGAGTTTTGACTGGTTACCAAAAATATTTTTTCCTCTTTAAGAATGTGACCCTGGATCAACTTTTATCAGTTTGTGCCCTTCAGAGACTTTATGTGTCAACAAACTGGATAGAATTTTATGTTCTTTATTAATTAACCATCTGCTTCCCTTTGGCACCCGGTAACAGTGATATTGCTGGGCTCCTCAACAATTTCTTATCAAATACACTGTAATTACTCTCAGTTGGCATACTTTGCACTGTAAATTGTGTGCCCGTGTGTTTAACGGAAAAGATCTTCAGCCCAGGTGCTTGGGCTGACTAATGTAGATTACTACTTGTATTGCACAAATCCAGGCCTTAGCTGTTCCCACTCTAAGAAAAGTCTTCTCTGCCCCCTCTTGGTCAGCCTCATCTTCCATCCTTATCCACTATCTTTGATTGGATCCTTGCACTTCCTAGCCCTCACCCCATTCTACCGCCCCTACACCTGATCATTCTACTCCAGTGGCAGCAGGGCTGGGTGAAAATGCCGATAAGACTGCGTACAGATGCATGACATTTCACTGCATTTGCAATACATGTGGCATTTTCTGCCCAGGATGGGACTAAGGGGGAACCTATTTTTCTTCTTTGAGAAGCTAGCTTTGCATAGTGCTAGGTGCCTGGCCCTTGTCTTAATTGTGAAGCTACCTCCCTCATTCTTTTGAAGCACATCTGCGTACAGAGCTAATTGGTTGGCCTTTGTGCCAGTCATGAAGTGACGTCCCCTGTGTATTGTCAGAGAAGATTTCAAAGTAGAAAAACAAAGAACCATCAAAATAGTAAATTGCTGAACTTTTAATTGGGTAACCATGCAGGCACTTTGAAAATAAACAGAAGTAAAGCAGACAACCCAGCAGAAGTGTGGGAGGATGGGCAACAATCGGAATCAGAGCCAAGTACACGAGACAGTGCAGGAGGGAGGTGGTAGGGAGCAGAACTTATCCCTCCCCATTCTTTATCCTGTTTCTATTAATGTCTCTAGCCTCAGGTCCAGGGCTTGTACATAAAATACCAGCTTCCTACTGCAATGGCATGGTATTTCTTGGGAAAGATGGAGCTGCTCGACAAAAACTGGGCACTATGCACATGGCCAAGTCCATCTTGGAAGTTCTTCCCCCTCGCCCCTGCTCCTCAAGGTGCTGAAGTCAGTAAGACAAGGACCATCGGGCAGCACAGACTGTGCAACATGTGTCCAGCTCCCCAACTGTATCCCAGATTCAACACCTGAGACAGGCCCTGCAGCCACCTCATCAGGCTGTGGTACTGCAGCAAAGATCCTATAGCTTGCCTTCTGTTTCTTTCAGAGGCACACAAACAGCGGGCAGCAGAAGGACTCTGGAAAGCCTCTCTGAAAAGTATGCAGACGGAGAGTGATTTCAGCTAAGCATACCTTTATTTAGTTCAGGACAAAGACGAAGGGACCAGCTCGCAGGCTGGTTATATAGGTTCAGAGAACCCGCCACCAAGTACACCTAAACACACCCCCTACTCCCGATAGGCTATTTACAGTAACCGGGCGACCATTGGTCTCCCGGCTGAGAAGCTGGCCCTTTGATTGGGCCGGCTAGGATCCTATGGACCCATTGTCTTTGGACATGAAGCTATTGAAGAGTTGTGCCTGGCCAGCCCGGGCAAGTCCGGGCATGTCAGGCTGCATACATTACACCCCTCCCCCCTTGGTTCAGAAGGCACCCACAGACGAAGTCCTTCAAGTAGGCGGGTGGCTTCTTGGGGCGCGTCGAGCGTCGGGGCTCCGGGGTAGCGATGGGTTCGGTCTCGGGGGCCCTGGGAGCCGAGGGGCCTGGGGCCGACGAGGGCGCCGAGGAGGCAGGACAGTCTGGCACCACGGTGGGAGGTGCCTCGGGTTCCTCACGGAGAGGCGGCTGTGGATCCGGTGCCGGGAGTGGGGCCGATGTGGCAGGCTCTGGGTCCTCGTCCGGATCCTCAGGGTCCCGTTGGCGTCCGGGTCCAAACAGCGGGCAGCAGAAGGACTCTGGAAAGCCTCTCTGAAAAGTATGCAGACGGAGAGTGATTTCAGCTAAGCATACCTTTATTTAGTTCAGGACAAAGACGAAGGGACCAGCTCGCAGGCTGGTTATATAGGTTCAGAGAACCCGCCACCAAGTACACCTAAACACACCCCCTACTCCCGATAGGCTATTTACAGTAACCGGGCGACCATTGGTCTCCCGGCTGAGAAGCTGGCCCTTTGATTGGGCCGGCTAGGATCCTATGGACCCATTGTCTTTGGACATGAAGCTATTGAAGAGTTGTGCCTGGCCAGCCCGGGCAAGTCCGGGCATGTCAGGCTGCATACATTACACTCTCATGTGCTGCTTTTTCAACTGGGGACCCACAAAGAAGACTGACATCCACCAGCAATATATTGTGACCTCCCTAGGTGCCTGACATCATCTCCCTACCCCCAGTTCTAGCAGACAGGAAGCAGGAACAGGAGGTTTGCAAACCCCTACTGAGCTACCATGCATGGCTGGTCATCTGCTTTTGGTCAAATCAAAACAGACAGGGTGCAATGCCAGCTCCTTTGGTATTTTTCCCACTACCTATCCTCTTACTTTCATCCTTGTAGTACTTGCTTATGTACTGGTACAGGAGGGGGTTAGATCTGTGCAAAACTTTATAACCCACATTTGTATAAATCTGAAGATTCCAGAGCTCTGGCAATGCATTGAGATCATGATCAACACACATTTATTGTTTTCTACTCTGAAGTACATTTAAGGTCAGAATGTAGGGCTGTTTTCACACTTAGGCTGCTTTCACATTGAGATTTTGCTCTGCTTTCATGTCTGAAACAGAGTTTATTAGAGCAGCTGCATGATGTCCTCCCCTCATCGTCCACTTTTTGCATTTCCTCCCACTTTGCTGTGATCTTTCCCAAATCTGATTGGCATAACTTTGAGGAGATTATCTTAGTCAAGGTGCCTTTGCACACTATCTGGATGGGAAGGTGCACGTTTGTGCAGGTCCTGCTCCCATCGGTGCCGTTTTATGGTCATCATTTCCCCACCCCCACCAGAGTGTTTTGTTTGTTTTTTCTTACTATAGTATTAAGCTATAGCAATATGTCAGCTTATTAGCTATATCTGAAAATCAGTAATTGGTATATCATTATAGTTTAAGGTTGTAACAATACGTCAGTTACCTAAGACAGGGCCTGGTGGCCATGGAAGACTGAGGCAAGAAAAGTGTGGGGGAAACTACCATATGGATGCTCCATCGCTGCTGCAAATGTCTCCGCATTGGCACCAGCAAGGCCTGCTCATAGCCTTAAGCTGAAGCAAATATTATGGCTGGGTGGGGAGCAATGCTCCCTCTAAGCTGTGGAGTCTTGTGAGCAAGAATTCTACTTTGTGAGCTACTGTCATTAAAGTCGTGAGCGAGTGATTTGGCTGCTGCATAAATTAGTTTGCTCTGGAGCCATCCTTCCTGAGCTGAGACAAAAAGGTGTGAACTGGAGGCTCAAAAACTGTGAGCTAGCTCACACTAACTCAGCTTAGAGGGAACACTGGTGGGGAGAGTGGGCCAGTCAAAGACCCTGGGCAATCATGCCCAGTATTGGCTCAGCCAGAGGGCTCTCACACTGCTTTCTGCAGCCTACCCCCCATTAGGCCAATTATATGTTAAAGGTAAAGGTTCCCTTGCTCGAAAGCCAGTCGAATCCGACGCAAGGGTTGCGGTGCTCATCTCCGTTTCAAAGCCGAAGAGCCAGCGCTGTCCGAAGACGTTTCCGTAGTCATGTGGCCGGCATGACTAAACACCAAGGTGCACGGAACGCTGTTACCTTCCCACCGAAGTGGTACCTATTTATCTACTTGCAATTTCTTGCTTTCGAACTGCTAGGTTGGCAGGAGCTGGAACTAGAGACGGGAGCTCACTCTGTCATGCGGCAACCCGGGTCTCGAACTGCTGAACTACTGACCTTCCACAGCCTGCAGTTCAGCATCTTAACCACTTGAGCCACCGCAGCTCAATTATATGTTGGCCAGCTATAAACTGGGGAGGGGGCAGAGCCAGGAGACCTGATGGCCAGGATCCAACTTGATCTGCACTGAATGTTTAAAAGTAGGGGGCTAGAGGCAGGCTGGGCACTTGGAGCAGGCTGACAGCAAACCCCACCACTACCCAAGCTTTCATATTTTAATTTTTCTGGTAGTCATCTTTGCTATGTCCGCAGTGGGATGCAGGTTAATAGGGCCAGGAAGGAATAGGCTTTGGGGGGTTTTGCCTTCCACATAGCAGAAGTGTATATTCTGCTGTGTCAGACTGTACTTTAAAAGTTTAGAAGTGCTATACAAACAGATAAACAACTGTGAAGAGACTTCACAGAGCCAGAGAGCCTTGAGTGACAGGCTATTCCAAGAGATCTGATTGGTTATCATCAGCTGAGCAGAGAAAGCCTTCTGATCTGAATGCTGAGGAGAATCCAGTCTGATTTCAGCCCTAGCTGAGAAGAACTGAATACTGACAGTTTCAGAATTCAGCCCTGACTGAGAGCAGTTTAACACAGACAGGAGAACGGGGGAAAGTTGGCAAGGATGAGTGGGTAGGTAGACGGAAACTCCCATTTGGGCCAAGGAAAGGGTACAGAACTTCTAGAGAGAGAAGATAGTTCCCTACCCAGTCTAAACAGGGTGATAGCTCTGAAGAGTACAGAGATCCCTGGTTTGATGTGGTTAGAAACTGCCTTTAGAAACCTTAAGAGCCAGTTAAAAACGAGGACTGGTGTTTCAAGAGAAGAGGTTTGGGTACTGGGAAAAGTGCACCAGGCTTCTGGAAACTAAAAGTGTTAGAGAATACTCAAAGAAAAGTGTACTGGAGTGTTTAGGAAACACTGTAGCAAAAGCCTCTCACCTTGAAGTTCCTAAGTCACTGGGAAAAGCTTATGAAATTCTCAATAGTCTAAAAAGCATATGAAGTAAAGTCTGTGCATATTAGGGTTGCCAGTTCCCAGTAGGGATTCCTCCACGTTGGGGGGCTTCTGCCCACCACCGGAAACCCCACTCCCCAAACAGCCACACCTAGGCGCAACATCCCTGATGCAATGACATCATCCAGAAGTGATATCACTTCAGGGTCATTGCACATGATGCTCACTTCAGGGTCATTGCACATGATGCTCAGGTTTGAAGGCAAAACTGTATGGTAAATTTGACCTACAACCATGGAGTTCTGAGCCGGCCTCGGCTGGGAGGGTGGGGTAGAAATCTAATAAATAAATAAATAAATAAATAATAAACCAGAGTAGTGCTGTTCAACATTGGTAATGTGGTGATGTCACTTCTGGGTAACATCATCGCATCGGCGACACCCCAGAATACCCCCTAAATCCCCCTGCCAGCACAGCAAGGGGACCTGGCAACCCTATTGCATATACTGTTTTACCTCAGAGTTATTTAAGTTACCTCAGAAATTTTACCCCTGATTTCACCTGACCTTTCCCCTCTATGTTAAATAAAATATTTTGTTATTTTTGAATTTCAAAACACCTTGAGTGCCATTTAAGTTGTTTAAGTTAAATGGGGCTCCTGATCCTTCCCTCAGGATCCTGGGCTGAGCCAACAGCCAAAATATCATACTGTGACAGGGTGAGACAGCCAGAGTTTGCCAGCAAAGAAAAAACAGATTACTAGGGCGGCTCAGTCAGTAAAGGGAAAGAAAAAAAGGAGGGAAAATCTGAGGGAGGGAAGTGGACTTGGCCATCATTATCTGCATATATTTGATTGTACTATTGAATAAGAGTAACTATCATAACTGGCTGCTGGCATTTAGGCACTGGCTGGGGACATGCCATAAGGGAACCATAATCAATAATGCTGTGGCCTGATTTTCTTCCAGCCCAGTGTGTCTGTGTTGTTCTTCTCTCCCTCCCCTTCAGGCTGGTCTCCACTCCAGACACAATGGAAAGAACACACAAAATAGTTGCTGTATGAATGCAGCCTTAACTTGTGTGTGTGTGTGTGGGGGGGGGGGGTTGTATTCTCCACGCCTGAAGTTCCATATGTCATTTCTACACTGAAAAAAATGTAAATGAGACTGTAACAGGTATTCTTCTGCTCCCTCTTGCATGTGCACAAAAAAAAGTGTGCAAGAGACCCAATCCACTTTGAGTTGTCATGTGAAAATGCCACCAGCTCAGTGATTACCCCCAACCACTTGCTTATTTTGCATCAGCACATTCTGTACGAATATGTAACACTACATAGCTGTTTTGTGTTACTTTTGGAACTCACTAGAAGTTCAAGAATGTATAATAGCAGGGATAAACTAAGTGAAGCAACAATAACAAAGTCATGCCTTTTATTGTTCTAAAATAATTGTGCTAATCTTGCCATGATCAGAATTCAAAGCCAAAATCATTAGTAGCACCTGCCACATCCAGAATACCTTCACACCCACGCATCAAATAGAATCTGTTCTACACAGGCTTATGGACTCCCCAGTATGGGTTTTCGTGAGATTTTGCTGTCAGAACTCCCAATCCTGCAAAGACTTGCAAATGGCAAATAAGACCACATCCACCACAATAGATTTCAATTGCACACATATTAGTAAGTGCAGGCAATTACACTAGCACCTGAAAGTTTACATGGTCCTCTTCAAAAACTGATCTCTCCCATTCCCCACGAAATGCTTAATCTAATGGAACCTTATTTGAAAAAATATGTATGGAGGTGGAATGGGACTGGGCAAAATCTAGCAACCACCCTCCACCATCTGAAGATTTACATATATTTAAAAGAGAAATGCTATTTGGAGAACCAAAAATACATGGTAGTGATTCTGTGGTGGTGCCTTCTCAAAATTTCAACAACACTTCCATGCTCAGCAAGGGGACCCCTGCTCTAGACTTTAAACCTCTGACACTCTTGCTCTGTCTCTCGCACACACAATGACTAAATACAGTGTTCAGTCACTGAAAAATTTGTTTCTGAATGACAAAAATACATATCACGGCAATTGGCCTTAGAGATGCCAGCCTCCAGGTGGGACTTGGGGATCCCCTGGAATTACAGTTCATCTCCAGGCTACAGAGATCAGTTCCCCTGGAGGGTGGACTCTATGACACTGCAGCCCACTGAGGTCCATGTCCTCCCCATGCTTCATCCTCAAATCTCCACAAGCTTCCGAACCTGGATCTGGCAACCCCACCCCCCCCCATCCCCTGCTGGTGGCCTGCGGGGACCTGGCAACCCTAACTGGCCTGCCGCCTGGCCTCTATTACCCATCCCACTCCCACTCTTCTTGCTTCGACCCTGCTAAGAGCACAATAGCTTTTATAGGTCATGATGGGGCTTGTGATTTTTCATGCAACCAGTCTACAAATTTGGGATTTAATTATTTTTTTTTAAATCACAAGCTACATGATCACCCAGATCAAAAGGAAGCGCCAGTATGGCTAGGACCGGAGAGACTCAGGTTTGAATCTCCACTCTACCCTGGAAGTTCCCTGAGTGACCTTGGGCCAGTCACACACTCTCAGCCTAGCCTACCTCACAGGGCAGTTGTGAGTATAAAATGGAGGACAGGAACAGGATGTAAACTCCTTGAGGTCCCCACTGGGGAGGAAGGCAGGGTAC
>NW_015168817.1:0-1587 GCF_001447785.1 Gekko japonicus
CCAATCTCTTCTCTTCTTCTCTTCTAAGATTATTAAATTTACTGCACCATGACATTTTGTAGGCAAGATCCTGTTTCACCAGAGGCAGGAAGGATTCCTGAAAGTTGTAGGTAAAGGAATAAATAAACTGTAGATCAAACCTGTCTTTTGACTTTTAGAATGGCTCTCTCCAGTTCCGATGGTATCATCTTCCCCCTATGAAAAAGGGTAGCCGTGTTAGTCCGCCTGTAGCAGTGGAAAAGAGCAAGAGTCCAGTAGGACCTGAAAGACTAACAAAATTTGTGGCAGGCTAGGAGCTTTCGTAGGAGCTGCGGTGGCTCAAGTGGTTAAGACACTGAACTGCAGGCTGTGGAAGGTCAGTAGTTCAGCAGTTCGAGACCCGAGTGTGCCGCATGATGGAGTGAGCTCCCGTCTCTAGTTCCAGCTCCTGCCAACCTAGCAGTTCGAAAGCAAGACATTGCAAGTAGATAAATAGGTACCACTTCGGTGGGAAGGTAACAGCGTTCCGTGCACCTTGGTGTTTAGTCATGCCGGCCACATGACCACAGAAATGTCTTCGGACAGCGCTGGCTCTTCGGCTTTGAAACGGAGATGAGCACCGCAACCCTAGAGTCGGATTCAACTGGCTTTCGAGCAAGGGAACCTTTACCTTTACCTTTAGGAACTTTTGTAAGTCACAGATATCTGAAGAAGTGAGCAGTGACTCATGAAAGCTCCTCCCCTGCCACTGATTTATTAGTCTTCAGGCACTGCTGGACTCTTGCTGTTTTCTACTCCTATTAAAAAGTTAACAAAGGAGAAACAATTGTTGCTGAGCACCACAAATGGGACATCTTTCACAATCAGTGGTGCCCATGGATTTCACGCCTCCACGGTTTCGATTCAAAGAGTGAGAGGCCGTGGATCCATCAGAAGCTTAGCAGCATATTTGAGCCTGAATACTTATAGAATCATAGAATGTTAGAGTTGGAAGGGACCTTGCAGGTCATCTAGCCCAACCCCCTGCACTCTGCAGGAGCATTATTACTTATTGAGATCAGCGTCCTATCTAAGGCCGAGTTCAGACTGGCAGTTTGAAGCGGGAGGGAGTCGTTGCAAAAAAGAGCCGGAACAAACTGTTCTGGGTTTTCCCGGTCACACTGCGCGGACTGATACGGGAGCATACTGGGAGGAGGCACGAGGGAGCGTTCACACTGTTGGCCCGGAGGCGCAGCTGTAAGCGGAGTTTTTCACGCGGCAGACGCCTATTCACATGGGCGCCTAGGCGCAGCGGCAAATTGGGCAGGATCCAGCCTCTGTGGGCCATGGGCACATCAGGCCACATCACTACCGCCTCTTCAAGGCAATCACCTGCACCTTCCTGGTGCCACAGTGAGGCTAGGAGGTCAGTCAGCGTGAACAGCCGGTGTACATTATTAACGTGGGCTGTTCCCAGCTTTTAGCGGTTAGCGTTCACACTTCCGGGAAGCGGAATGAAGTGGGCTAAATGGGCTGTCCAGGGTTCGCTACCACTTTCACCAGGTATCTTTTAAACCCGAGAGGCAAGCACTACAAGACGGGTTGAGTACGGGTAGCGAACGCTGGACA
>NW_015168817.1:1740-3807 GCF_001447785.1 Gekko japonicus
GAGAGCTTTTGTACTACTCTAATATTTCCTGAGGAAGATCCAATTTTGAAACGTTATATAATCCGGAGACGACAATGATGTATTTTTACACAAGGATTTTCTTTATGACTTGAAGGAATTTGTTCATTGTGTTGTAGCACTTGTTGACCATAATATACAGAAAGCATCTTCTTTGCAAGTCTTGTTGACTGCCTGATTTGTGGGTCAGACTCTCACGGCTGTTTTCTTTACATTTGTTCTTCGATTCAAAGGTGGCAGTTCAATTTCAGCTTCACCTTCATGCAAACGGAACCTGTGAGTCTTTATTTTTGTACTGTTTTTCTGTTTGCTCACGTCTGGACTTCCTGGGCATCAGGTTGTTAAATAAACATTATTAACTGTGTTTTTACTGCCTGTCAACAGGTGTTTAATGCTTTATTACTGTTATTTGTTTGGTTTCCAAGCCGAAGAGCCAGTGCTGTCCGAAGACTTCTCCGTGGTCATGTGGCCAGCCTGACTAAATGCCGAGGTGCACTGAACACTGTTACCTTTCCACTGAAGTGGCACCTGTGTATCTACTTGCAATGTCTTGCTTTCGAACTGCTAGGTTGCCAGGAGCTGGGACCAGAGACGGAAGCTCACTCCGTCATGTGGCACACTCGGGTCTCGAACTGCCGAACTGCAGACCTGCGTCTTAACCTCTGAGTCTACCAGGAAATAATTATACTTGTCTACCACGTAACGTCTAGTTTGGCCTATATTGTTTTGTTTGTACAGTAAATGTGTGCCCGTGCATACGTGCATTAAGTTAACGGGCTGTTAAGCCCATCCTAGTTCTCGACTGCTAATTAATTTCAGCAGAAAGGTATGTCTAGCTGTTTCATGAGCCAAGAAGAAGGTGACTTCTCAGTCTAATCTGAAGATGTCCCTACTCTTTTTTTTTACTCTGACATTTGATCAAAAATACTTGGGGGATGCAAGCACACATGAGCGCGAGTTAATAAAAACAACTTCAAATCTAAGCTCACAATTTGACAACAAGGATTTATAAATGTTCAGGAAATACTTGCAAGTTAGTCTAGGGATGCCTGCCACCAGGTGGGACCAGGGGATGACCTTGAATGAAAACTTATCTCCAAACTACAGATATCAGTTCCCCTGGAGAAAATGGATGCTTTGAAGGATGGACTCTGCGGCATTGTACCCCACTGAGGTCCCTGTCCTCCCCAGGCTCCACCCCCGAATCTCCAGGAGTTCCCCAAATGAGAGCTGGCAACCCTACCCCCCTGCTGGTGGCCAAGAGGGACCAGGCAGCCCTAATGTGAAGTATTGTCAAGTGCTATACGAACACACTAGGCGCGTTAACATGTCAGTCATGGTAACTAGTATTGTTATGTGCTAAGATGGCTGCGGTGGCGCTAGCCAGTCCACGCTGTCGAGCAGACCTTTGGTCCCTAAAACAATAGCCACCGCGGATCCTAGTGCACACCAATAAGGTTGCCTGGATCCTGATACAGACCTATTATAGACTCGGTCTTGTAAATACAGCCTATCATGGGAACTGGGGGTGTGTTGGGTGTGAGTATGGACATATGTCGGCCTCAGACTGGCTAGCTTATCCTTAGTTCTGATGTAATCAATAAACTTGAGCTGATTTCACTATGCTACGCCTGGAACTCCACTGCATTATAAGTATATTCTCCTGCCATTATTCAGGCTCTTGGTATTTTACTTACTTTATTTATAGTCCACCTTTCTCCCTGGGACTCAAGGCACACTACAGGATATAAAACAGAGCCACTCCTTTCTAATGACATTCTTCTAATGACGCTACCCAACAAAACTGTGATGCCATCAAAAACTTCAACATGGCAAGGAGACAGACTATTAGGTGCCTAGAACCTACCAACCTTGTCTTTACGGATAGATGCACAAGCGGTAAAACCCAGTCTGTCAAAGCATACAGAGGCCAGTAATTCTGCAGGAAAGCAGAACAAGAGATTAATTCCTTTGCTTGGGCAGAAAATGGATGCCACTGACCCAGTTTGGAGGGGGGAGATAGAGGGGGAGGGGGGAGAGAGAGGGGGA
>NW_015168817.1:8173-13146 GCF_001447785.1 Gekko japonicus
GAAAATCGGGGACAACACTATCAGGATTCTAAAAGACATTCCATTCAAAAGAAGGCAAAAGAGAAAGAAATATAAAGATTTAATCCTTTTTCTTCAAACAAACAGCATTGTCTACAGATGGTTAATTCCAAAATGAGTCATTTTCAAACTACAAGATAAAAAAGAAAAGATTGACTCTGTTTCCAAAGCACGTGAGTTCCTGAGAGTGCAGCTGGGAGAGCCAGCCGAGGTCGAGAAGGAAGAAGATGACAGCAAATCCAGTGGCGAATTGGACTCGGTATCTTCCGACGAGGACTCTCTTTCCGATAAGGGTGCGGCTGCCCCCAAGCGTACATATAAATTGAGGATTAGAAAAGATAAGACAAAATGAAGGCTGAAGGATTCTGAAGTGTGCCTTTAAATTTTAGTTTTATTGTGGGATGCTCTGGGGGTTCTCTTGAATGGTTAAAACATTGGATAAAAAGATTTAAAAATTAGCATAGCCGACTATGTTCAAAGTAATATTAGCAATTTAAGATTAACATTTATACAAGCTGTTGTGATGATCTCCTATTTTGGGGGTTTTAGTTAGTTGTGGTTTTCTTTCCTTTCTCCCTCGATGTAGTGACCCCTTCCCAATTTTTCATTGTAGTTTGTAGTATATTAAAAATGCAATAAAAAATCCCCTCCGGGGGGCCAAAAAAAAAAGAGAGAAGGGCATTGTACGGCAGTGTACCCTGATGAGGTCCCTCCCTTCCTCAAACCCCGCCCCCCCAAACGCCACCCCAAAAATTTCCAGGTATTTCTCGACCCAGAGCTGGCAACCTGATACACAGAAAAAAGCCAGGGTGTGTGCATGGGAGCCAGAAAATTCCTATTGTCCATCTGAAGCAAAATCTTCATGTTGCTCTTCAATGAACACGAGGACTTTGTAACGTGTAGACAAAGCCTACATGAGAAATCTTCAGTTAGTAGAAGGCTCATTCCTCCAATAGAAGATTCTTTTTTATATATGTATATAATTTAAATTTTTATTAGAGAATTTAACAGTATTACAAAATAATCACAATGAATGTCTCTAGGTAAGATACGAAAGTAGATTAAGAGCATGCACATATTTTTGACTATGTCAAGGCTGAGAATGTGAACGATCTTCGTAACATGTTATAAAGCATTTTAAGTTTCGTCCATAGTACAATACAAACCTATCTTTACAACCAAATGTTAACGGCCTTATGTTGGAAATGATTTCGAATGTTATTATAAAGTAGAGTCTAGCTAGGCCTTAGGATTAAGCTTCAAAAGTAAATCATGAACCTGTTGAAAGGGTTTGCTGTTATTACATCTGACTCCACCATGTAGTTAATGAGAGGGTACCAGGAAGCTTTGAATTTTTCTTCAAATTTGGAAGAAGAAGAAGAGATTGGATTTATACCCCGCCCTTCACTTGGAGTCTCAGAGCGGCTTACAAACTCCTTCCCCTTCCCCTCCCCGCAACAGACACCCTGTGAGGTGGGTGGGGCTGAGAGAACTCTGACAGAAACTGCTCTTTTTTCAAGGACAGCTGTGCCAGAGCTTGTGACTGACCCAAGGTCACATCAGCAGGTGCAAGTGGAGGAATGGGGGAATCAAACCCGGTTCTCCCAGATTAGAGTCCGCACACTTAACCACTACACCAAACTGGATGAGAGGTTAAGTGTGCTAAGTGGTATTTTGGACATAATGAAGTGATCCCATATATGGTTTCGCCAGGAATTGATTGTTGGGGGAGAAGATTCTTCTCTTAGCAGAAGGAAACACCCATGAATCTAACCTAGAGTCGGAGTGTTTACCGGTGCACCGCTCTGAAAGCATTTTGGCTACCCTGGAACGTTCCATGTTGGTTCAACTAAGAGCAAAGGTACATGAAAATTAGCATTTTTGGAGAGAAGGGCTCCAGGCGCACAAGAAGCATTTGACAGGACCTTCAGACATGTGATCTGCCATTTGTGGTCCGAGAGGCCTCAGCTAAACCTGCAGATCATGAGTTTGAGACCTAACATGTGCTAACATCATTATTACTATGGTACTGACCAGGGCTCTTTTTGTAGAAAAAGCCCAGCAG
The DNA here is from genome assembly GCF_001447785.1 of Gekko japonicus. Taxonomy (NCBI): domain Eukaryota; kingdom Metazoa; phylum Chordata; class Lepidosauria; order Squamata; family Gekkonidae; genus Gekko; species Gekko japonicus. The sequence goes on from NW_015168817.1 coordinate 10,257, forward strand.
GAACTCATTAGCATAATAGGCCACACCCAACAGCAGAAACTCATTAGCATATTAGGCCACAACCCTGACAGCTCAGCTCATTAGCACATTAGGCCCGCACAAGAAGCATTTGACAGGACCTTCAAACATGTGATCTGCCATTTGCGGTCTGAAGTAGTCCAGTCCTGGAGGAGAGGCCTCAGCTAAACCTGCAGATCATGAGTTTGAGACCTAACATGTGCTAACATCATTATTACTAGGGCTCTTTTTGTAGAAAAAGCCCAGCAGGAACTCATTAGCATAATAGGCCACACCCAACAGCAGAAACTCATTAGCATATTAGGCCACAACCCTGACAGCTCAGCTCATTAGCACATTAGGCCGCACCCCCATGTTGCCAGAAGTGTGGTCATCCAGCCACACCCACCTTTTGCTTCTTATTCTGTTTACCTTGTTTGTTGTCAAAACCCAGGGCCTTTTTTGTAGCAGGGACTCCTTTGCATGTTAGGCCACACACCCCTAATGTAGCCAATCCTAATGAGTTTCTGCTGTTGGGTGTGGCGTATTATGCTAATGAGTTCATGCTGGGTGTGGCCAACTTGTGAGCCAGCCGGAACTCCGTTCCTGTGTGTTCCTGCCCAAAAATAGCCCTGACTGAAACTATGCACCATCTTTGTTTTAAAAAGCATAGCATTGGACTAGGACCTGGGAAGTCCAAGTTTGAATCCCCATTGGTGCCATGGAAGCTTGCTGGATGGCCTTGGGCCAGTCTCAGCCTAACTTACCTCGCAGGAGAGGAGAATGATGAAAGCCACTTTGGGTTCCCACTGGGATATAAATAAAATAAAAACCTTAATCAGGCAATCTATCTGTATCCCTTTTCTGAGTTCCTACAATTTCAAATTAAGGAGTCTGGGTTTTACAGGGATTTGGGCCAATACAGGCCAATACTCATGAGTGCTCAGAGTACATTCACATTAATTTTCAGGTTTGAAGTGCCAACAATTAACCTATATTTGGTTCTAATATTTAAGTAAGGCTAATAAGGGTGAATAATAACTTTGATCCACTTACCAGGAGAGAATACACCATCTGCTTCACTCTGTCCCCATCCAATAATTTCATGCATTTTTTTAAGCAGGACCTCTTCCATCACAATGAATACGGGAGCTATTTCGTATGTAAACCTAACAAGCGTTTTAAAGACATCGACATATTATATTCCAAAAGTTACGAGGCTGGAAGTAATTCATTGAAAGAACTTGAAAAAATAAATAAAAAACACAATATCAATTTTTGCCATAAACAATTAAGATGTGCACTCAAGTGACAGGTCTCCCTATGTGCAAACAGCATGAATGAAGCAATACATCAGACTGTCTCATTCAATCTGCATCACCATGTTCATGAAAGACCCAGGAAAGTGACTCAATGCACCTTCTGATGATGCCACTGTGTATTTCTTCACCCAAAGAGTGATTAACACATGGAATTCACTGCCACAGGAGGTGGTGGTGGCCACAAGCATGGACAGCTTCAAGAGGGAACTGGATAAACATATGGAGCAGAGGTCCATCAGTGGCTATTAGCCACAAGGTATAGATAGGAACTCTCAGTCTGGGGCAAGTGATGCTCTGTATTCTTGGTGCTTGGGGGGGGGGCAACAGTGGGAGGGCTTCTAGTGTCCTGGCCCCACTGCTGGACCTCCTGACGGCACCTGGTATTTTTTGGCCACTGTGTGACAGAGTGTTGGACTAGATGGGCCATTGGCCTGATCCAACATTGGCTCCTCTTATGATCTTAACCTACAAAGCCCTAAATGGTCTGAGTTCGCAGCAACTGGAAGATTAGCTCCTCTCATAGAAAACTGGCACTTGCCAAGATCATATTTAAGTTCTAGAGACCTGAGGTTGGGCTGAGCCTGCAACGATATCAGCACCACTGTGCAGGAGCACACCAGCAGAATGTTTAAGGAAGGCTCCTGCAAAACTCAATGGTTGACCAGGGGCCAATGGCAAATGTAAGGCATGTTCCTGATAAATGGCATCCCTGGAGCATGTAATCCCATTGGGTTGGATCTAGAAATGCTGCTCCAGGGCCCAGAGGAATGGTATGAGCAGGGGTCTGCAGTGGGAAGATGGAATCGGTGAAAATTTTCAAAATGGTTTGGATCTGACCCGATTTCAACATGATAGATGCCTCTCATTTCAGAAGCGAGCCTTGATGCCCAAGAAATACCCCAGGATTAGAAAAGAGCAAGATCCCAGTAGCACACGAAAAACCAACAAAAATTTATGGCAGGGTATGAGCTTTTGTGAGTCGCTGCTCACTTCTTCAGATATTTTGTTAGTCTTTAAGGTGCTACTGGACTCTTGCTTTTTTCTACTGCTATAGACAGACTAACATGGTTTAACCCCCAGGATTAGAATAAACAAGAAGAGGGACCAGCGATACTCTTGGGGGGGTATTCCCCCCCTGCTCCCCTCCTGCGGAAGAAGGAGGACCTCAGGGCTGAGGAGGAAGCAGCCACAGGTAAGTCCCCCCCAGCTCTGGCGGTGATGCCTGAGCAGCTTCCAGCCACTGGGCCTGTCGATCCCATCCCCCCCAGCTCCGCTGTCAATCTCTCCCCCCCCGACTCCGGCGGTGAGGCCTGAGTGGCTTCCAGCTGCCGGGCCCGCCGATCTCCTCCCCCTCGGCTCCAGCGGCACGGCCTGAGCGGTTTCCGGCCATCGGGGCCGCCAAGTCTCCCCCCCAACCCCCCAGGTCTCCCCCTGCTCTCCCCCCCCCCCCGACTCCACTGGCGAGGCCTGAGCAGTTTCCAGCCACTGGGCCCACTGATCTCTTCCCCCACCTCCGCCACCAATCTCTTCCCCCCCAGCTTCTGTGGTGAGGCTTGAGCGGCTTCCAGCCA
>NW_015168817.1:14427-20720 GCF_001447785.1 Gekko japonicus
AGCAGGAACTCCTTTGCATGTGAGGCCACACACCCCTAATGTAGCCAATCCTAATGAGTGTCTGCCGTTGGGTGTGGCCTATTATGCTAATGAGTCCCTGCTCGGCATGGCCAACTTGGGAGCCAGCCGGAACTCCGTTCCTGTGCGTTCCTGCCCCAAAATAGCCCTGGTTTCATATAATCCAACTTGTCTTTATAGTTCAAGGAGTTCGTCTAAAATGTAGCCAATCCTAATGAGTTCCTGCTGTTGGGTGTGGCCTATTATGCTAATGAGTTCCTGCTGGGCGTGGCCTACTTGGGAGCCAGCCGGAACTCCGTTCCTGTGCGTTCCTGCCCCAAAATAGCCCTGGTTTCATATAATCCAACTTGTCTTTATAGTTCAAGGAGTTCGTCTAATCTGTACCCCTCTGAGAAATTCAGGTAATTTCTTCTATGGAGGCTAAAGTCGGGATCACAAAAGAAAGCCTCAAAAATGTGTTCAGCTATTGGCAACACTCAGGCGTGGCAACAAATAGCTTCTGTTGAACAACACCCAGCAAATAACAGGATGGGGAGGGAGGAGCCTTCTGCTGCCGTCTAAAATCTGAAGCATGAATCACCAGCTTGCCATCAGGCCCATCAGGAAACAAAGATCACTGTACAGCACGGTTCTACAGTAAATACACAATGAGAGTCTAGCCCAAAGGCTGTTTAATTAGTCTCCTCTTTCCTTTGATAAAAACCTTTCCTTTGATCAGATCTTTTGATCGTGTTGCACCTTATCCAAATACTTTTGTCCTTTGATCCTTTCCTATGGCACAGCTGTAGTAACGTTCGCTGAGCAGCAATGTTAATGAACTATTAGCGTATCGAAGTTTGAGTTTCCAGTTAAAGAGAGATGCTAGGACACTCCCCACAGTTCGCCTCCCCCCCCAAAAAAAGGGCAAACCCACAACTTGTTGCCCATAACGAGAGCCAATTGGGTGTAGCGGTTCAAGTGTCAAACTGGGATCCGGGAGAGCGGGCTTGCTTTCACCACTCTGCCATGGAAGCTTCTGGGCCAGTCACAATACACTCAGCCTGACCCACTGCACAGGGCTTCCACAAGAACAAGATGGAGGAGAGAAGGGTGTGAGCCACTTTGGGTACCCAGTGGGAGGAAAAATGGGGTAGAAATGAAATAAATGCAGAAATACATAAGAACATAAGAGAAGCCAATGTTGGATCAGGCCAATGGCCCATCCAGTCCAACACTCTGTCACACAGTGGCCAAAAATACCAGGTGCCATCAGGAGGTCCAGCAGTGGGGCCAGGACACTAGAAGCCCTCCCACTGTTGCCCCCCCCAAGCACCAAGAATACAGAGCATCACTTGCCCCAGACCGAGAGTTCCTATCTATACCTTGTGGCTAATACCCACTGATGGACCTCTGCTCCATATGCTTATCTAATTCCTTCTTCTTCTTTTTTAACCATAATATTTTATTAGATTTTAACTTAGAACATAACAAATAAAAACAGGTTCTCAAACAACATCTTAACAATTTTTCATATATATGTCAGTGTGTATACAGACTTCCAATTTGACTTACTCAAATACTGATAAAAGTTTGCTAGCTTATTAATAACAATGAGTATTGTGCTGCACTAATCGCTTTCCAGTCAAAAGACTCAAAGGTTAACTTATCCACAATCGGATACCATTTACCAGTTGGATTCATTAGTTCACATTCATTTTGATCATTCGTGTTAAAAATGGAAACGGTTTCTAATAAAAAATATTCCCATACTTTAGATAGCCATAAATTAATTGTCGGAGGATGTTCGTCTTTCCATTTCTTATCAATAACATTTTTTGCGGCTGTAAAGAGTAGATTTATCAATTTTCTCTGTTTGTTGGGAATGTCACTCTCAGGCCACAAATTCAGCAACATTAGTCGAGGATCTAGGGGAACATCGCAACCTACATCCTTCTTGAAGCTGTCCATGCTTGTAGCCACCACCACCTCCCGTGGCAGTGAATTCCATGTGTTAATCACTCTTTGGGTGAAGAAGGACTTCCTTTTATGTGTTGTAACCCGACTGCTCAGCAATTTCATTGCGTGCCCACGAGTTCTTGTATTGTGAGAAAGGGAGAAAAGTACTGGCTATTGTCCATGTAGCTCCCATGATCTGAAGAGTACCTTTTTTGGGTGGCCAAGAGGAAACACTCTCTCCCCAGTGGAAAAAAATGTCTGGATCGAAACCCTGTGTTAGTAAATCTCCTTGCACCTGTTAAGTCCAATCGGACCTCCTTTAGAGAGCACATTGGAGTCAGCTTATTTTTCATTTCTGGGAAGGCTGTCATACTGAGAAGGAGAGCAGAGGAATGGCAAAACCAATAGGTGTGCTGACTCCAATCCGCTCTCTAAAGGAGGTCCGATTAAGACGTCCAATCAGACCTTTTTTAGAGAGCGGGTTGGAATCAGTACACCTATTGGCTTTGCCATTCCTCTGCTCTCCTTTTCAGTATGACAGCTTTCCTTCCATCTTGCCAGAAATGAAAAATTAGCCCAATGGCCTCCATATGACAATCTATTTCCATCTTGCCAGAAATGAAAAATAAGCCCAATGGCCTCCATGTGACAATCTATATATATTTTAGTGACCTGTGGCCACCATCTGTGGATATCTAAATCTGCGGATTGGAAGAGACTTTTCTGAAAACCTGGGGAAACCCTCGGTTTGCAGGAAAAACTTAAATCTTCAACAACAACAACAAAAACAACCCACTACCACAGGGGGTTAAATTCCCCCCAAAGTAAAATAGTGTTCTCTGCACAAGTGCAGAGAACACACCTATCTCAGTAGTTGGGGGGGACCAGGAGCCATGCTGGGTCCCACAGAAGCAGTAGCACACCCTGGGTCTCTGCGCTGGGCCCAGTGGCAGTGGACACACAGCCTGGGAGCTGTGCTGGGCTTGGCAGTGGCAGAGCAGCCACAGAGAGCTCAGGGGCCACACTAAACCCAGCAACAGAGCACCCCAGGGCTCCATGCTGGGCCCAGTGGCGGCTGCGCAGCCCAGGAGCTGCACTAGGCTCAGTAGCAGCAGCCCAGCCCAGGGAGAAACTGGTGGCCTCTCCAGGCTTGGCGACAAGCATCAGCACAGCCCAGAAGTCACGTTGGACACAGCGGTGGAGGCACAACTCAGGGAGAGTACGGGGCCATGTTGGGCCTGGTGGTGACTGCCAAACAGCCCGGAGCTCCATTCTGGCCTGGAGGTGGCTTCTGGAGAACCTGGGGGCCACACTGGGCTCAGCAGAGAGTCAGGGGGAGATGGGATCCTCCCCCCCCCCGAGTCTTGTGGGGCCCCACTTGTTAAGTATAAAATATAACCTCACAGAATAAATGGCCTTTATAAGCATATTAAATTAGATCAGTTGAAGTCACTAGAGGTTTTTTTCCCCAGTGACAATGTTTACAGGCTTTGAAGCTGAGCTACTCTTACATACTGTATCACTGAGGAATATTAATAGTATTTGGGTATGTGACCTTTAAAATCAAAGATTCTGCAAAAGAGAAAAATCCATTGTGAAAAATCAGTGTCTTTCCTTCTAAAAGCTTTTGAGCACTGAACATCTGGTCTTTGATGCTGTCCAAATTTAGTCAATAAGAGCCGCCTTTGTTCCAAATCCATTACTGGACATTAAAGAGAGAAGAAAAATGATTCCAGTTGTTGGAATTTTCCATAAGAACTCAGCACAGACATCATTTTTGCTCTTATTTGAAGTTATCAACAGCCTCCCCATTGACTCTGGTTGACTGGCATTCTACACACTCTTTATCTTTCCCATTCATCCTTTATGGATGTTTATACAGTTGTTGTTCTCTGAAAATTTCACCCTGAAGATGTTTCGGCTGTTCGTGCAAACAGTAGCAAGAAGCTTAAAGAGATATGTTTGGGGCTATGGAGACAAAAAAAATGATTACTTACAATATTAAAGAGTAGCACTGTGCACCTCTGTGTTACTACACTCACTCCAACCCAAGTCCATTCAGTTTAGAGCTGCCAGCCTGCAGGTGGTAACTTATACAAAAGATACAAACCGTGCCTAAATAGCGAAAAACATCCAACAGTCAATGAATACGATAATCTGAACCTATATAAATAGTGTAGTTTATCAAAAATACAATATAATAGAAACGCAAAAATACATGGTCCAAGAAGAAGAAGAAGAAGAGATTGGATTTATACCCCGCCCTTCACTTGGAGTCTCAGAGCGGCTTACAAATCCCTTTCCCTTCCCCTCCCCACAACAGACACCCTCTGAGGTGGGTGGGGCTGAGAGAGCTCTGACACAAACTGCTCTTTTTCAAGAACAGCTGTGCCAGAACTTGTGACCATGCCCAAGGTCATCCAGCAGCTGCAAGTGGAGGAGTGGGGAATCAAACCTGGTTCTCCCAGATTAGAGTTTGTGCACTTAACCACTACACCAAACTGGCTCTCCAAATACATAAATAACCTTCAGAAATAGTCCAAGTCAAATTCCTCAAACAGTAAAAAGTCTGAACATCAGTGTTTATAATTCCTCTTCGCAAAATGTGTCTCACTGCTTGTGTATCCACTTGGGTCAGGAAAATCAGTGTTTGGACTTTTCACTGTTAGAGGAATTTGACTTGGACTATTTCTGAAGGTTATTTGTATATTTGGACCATGTATTTTTGAGTTTCTGGCTATTATGTTTTTGACAAACCACACTATTTATACTGGTTCGGATTATCGTATTCATTGACTGTTGAATGCTTTTCGTCACTTAGGGACGATTTGTATCTTTTGTATAACTTACTCCCTTCCAAGCCTCCGGGTGGTGCCTGGAGATCTCCTGGGATTAGAACTGGTCTCCAGGCGACAGAGATCAGTTCCCCTGGAGGAGGAGAAGAGGAGATTGGATTTATTCCCCCCGCCCCCATTGAGGTCCCTCCCCTCTCCAAGCCCCGCCCTCCTCAGGCTCCACCCCTCCAAATTTCTATGTATTTCCCAGTTTGGAGCTGGCAACCCTAATTTCAGATCAATGGGTTTAAACTGGATTAATTGTTTTCATTGTAATCTCCATGAGCGCTGCCAACAAACCAAGTCAATGAGCTTCGAAGACTGCAACTCTGTTTTTTGTTGTTATTCAGTTGCACAGTCGAGTCCGACTCTTCGCGACCCCATGGACCAGATCACGCCAGGCCCTCCTGTCTTCCTGAAGTTTGCTCAACTTCATGTTCGTTGCATCGATGACACTGTCTAACCATCTCATCCTTTGCCGTCCCCGTCTTCTTTGACCTTCAATCTTTCCCAGCATCAGGGTCTTCTCCAGTGAGTGCTCCCTTCTCATTTGGTGGCCAAAGTATTTGAGCTTCAGTTTCATTATCTGGCCTTCCAGGGAACAGTCAGGGTTGATTTCTTTTAGGATTGACTGATTTGATCTTCTTGCAGTCCAAGGGACTCTCAAGAGTCTTCTCCAGCACCATAGTTCAAAATAATCTATTCTTCGGCGCTCGGCCTTCCTTATAGTCCAACTCTCGCAGCCATACATGACTACTGGGAATACCATTGCTTTGACCATGCGGACTTTTGTTGGCAGGGTGATGTCTCTACTTTTTATCATGCTGTTTAGGTTCGCCATCGCTTTCCTCCCAAGGAGCAGGCGTCTTTTAATTTCATGACTGCTGTCACAGTCTCTTTTCTTCCACGCAAGTGAAAAATATATACTCCATTTTCTGGGTCTCACCAGCATTCCCTCCCTTCTCATTAAGGAGGAGGAGGAGATTGGATTTATACCCCGCCCTTCTCTCGGAATCTCAGAGCGGCTTACAAGCGCCTTTCCCTCCCCCTCCCCCACAACAGACACCCTGTGAGGTAGGTGGGGCTGAGAGAGCTCTTTCGAGGACTGCTCTTGAGAGAACTGTGACTGACCCAAGGTCACCCAGCTGTCTGCATGTGGAGGAGTGGGGTGCACAGTCCAGCTTTTAAAGTTAGGATATTCCCTACCCTTAGACATCTCTCCCTTCCATAGAGATCAGGAGGGAGGATAGCCCTGAAGTGGGAGGATGGGCTCCAAACCAAGGGATCCCCTGCCCCCACCTGAGGACTAGTGGCAACCCTCACACCATCTGTCTACAAGAGACTGATGATGAAGAAGGAGGAGGAGAAGAAGAGATTGGATTTATACCCCTCCCTTCACTCAGAGTCTCAGAGCGGCTTACAAACTCCTTTCCCTTCCCCTCCCCTCCCCACAACAGATACCCTGTGAGGTAGGTGGGGGCTGAGAGAGCTCTTGACACAAACTGC
>NW_015168817.1:21095-49786 GCF_001447785.1 Gekko japonicus
CCCCTGCCCCCACCTGAGGACTAGTGGCAACCCTCACACCATCTGTCTACAAGAGACTGATGATGAAGAAGGAGGAGGAGAAGAAGAGATTGGATTTATACCCCTCCCTTCACTCAGAGTCTCAGAGCGGCTTACAAACTCCTTTCCCTTCCCCTCCCCTCCCCACAACAGATACCCTGTGAGGTAGGTGGGGGCTGAGAGAGCTCTTGACACAAACTGCTCTTTAGAGAACAGCTCTGAAAGAACTTGTGGTTGACCCAAGCTGCATGTGGAGGAAGCAAACCCGGTTCTCCAAGAGTAGAGTCCACTTGCGCTCCTAACCACGACACCAGACTGGCTCTCTTTAAAATTAATGAAAATGTAGTTTGGCTTGTTGTTATTAATGGAAACAATATTTTATTTTATTTTTTAAAAAAGATTCAAAATACATACATGTTGGTATTTGCCGTCGCTGTCAGCCATTCCCCAGCCAGTCCAATAACGTCAAGGCCACTAGAGAGCTGGTTGAAATATCGAGGATGTCCTTTTAAAAGAATGTTTAAAAACCCTCCTTTACAGATCAATTTGGGAAGCATTTCTTTTTGTTGTTGTTGTTGATGATCAACAAACGCATCAGCGCTCAACAGTTTGGACAACTAAAAAGTACCACTCGGCAAGGAAAGGGGCAGAGGGAATTCACGATTTAGTCCAGGGGTGTAGACGTTGTTTGCACATATGCCGTTCAACACGATCAAGAACAAAAGCCAAGGCCCAATGAAAAGGGGAGATCGCTAGTTTAACTCATTATTGGCCCAAGTCTGTTTTCCAAGGCTTTTTAACATTGACGGACTGGCCATTTAACTTATAGGGCCATTTCCTGGTGGGCTGCTACCGTAGAGGGCCACTGGTGGCCAGGAACAAGGCGGGTGAAGCCCCAGGGGCACCACAGAGGCAACTTGGCCTGGACCCTTCCGTGGCAACGATGATTGGTCTCAGCTCACCAACTGCGTCCTCCTGCCCTCCTGCCAGTTTGCATTGGAGGAGGTGGGTCAACCAGTGCCCATTTGTTGTCACCAGGGCCAGTTCCAGATTGTGGGTGGGGGGCCCCCGAGCAGAGAGTACCCAAGTGTCCCTCTCCTCTGCCCACCACCAGGCCCCCCCATTCGTGCCCCCCTTCCCAGCCACAGACCTATGTGTGCCCCTTCCCTTCCCACTACCGGGGGCCCCCATTCGTGCCCCCCTTCCAAACCATAGACCCATGTGCCTGTGCATCCTTTCCCCACCAACTCACAATGGGCCTCTCACAGCTCATGCGCACAACTGCCTGGAGCACCCACGGGCCCTTTCCATGATGAGGGGCAGTGCGTATGGCTGGGGGCACGGGTGGCAGGATGCTTTCAGGCAATCGGCAGGGGGAGAACAGGCAGGTGGGCAGCAGGAGGGGCTGGCAGGTCGGTGGCAGTGGGCCTTGCTGTCACAGGGGCCATTTCGTAGGAAAAGAGGTGTGGACACTCATTAGCATAACACATTAGCATACTCATTTGCATATGCCACACACCCTGGTATCACCAGAAGTGTGTTAGAAGACAACACCCACCGCTCAGGCTCCACTGGACTGTTTTGGATTGTTAGCTATTGGGGGGAGGGAATGTGCAGATCTGTCCTCACAGAGGAGGGAGAGCTCCTACATGAATAAAACATGAAGGTGCCACTGGACTGTTTTCGACCGGGGGACTGGGGGGGGGGCTCTGCAGCTTACCTGGCTGCTTCTTGCTCTGACTGAGGACTGCTGAGAGCAGGGGGCGGGGCTTGTTGCATGTGCCCGCCCCCTGGGCTCTTTACTGCCAGAGCTCCGCTCCTGTGTGCTCCTGCAGGAAATGACTCCTGGTCACCACCATGCAGGGGCCTCTAAGCTGAGCTTGCTCCAGTAGCATTTCCACTTACCAGCCCCCTCCTTCTTTGCAGAGAAAAGGACAATTACAGCATGTAACTGAACTACTGAGAAGGAAATGGGTGTGTGTGTGTGTGTGTGTCAGAGGTAGATCGGTTGTGTTGCCAACCTTCAGGTGGGGCCTGGAGATCTCCCACTATTACGATCGACCTCCAGATGGCAGGAATCAGTTCCCCTGGAGAAAATGGCTGCTTTGGAGGGTGGACTCTGTGGCATTGTACACCAATGAGGTCCCTCCCCTCCCCAAACCCCGCCCTCCTTAGGCTCCACCCCCCAATCTCCAGGTATTTCCCCACCCAGAGCTGGCAACCCAAGTTGTGTTACAGATCCACATTAGATTTGTACGAGGGAAGGAGGGAGTGAAGGGGATTGACTACATAAGTCATCTCAGCGGCCCTTTTGCCTATAGCCTAATTCTCACCGAGTTAATAAACCCATACCTGGGCTGCAGCCTTTCAGAATGGAGACAGACGGTTACATGAATGAATGCTCCTCCACAGAAAACATTCCATCCTCCTAGTGAACTAGATGTTGAGATGAAGGGCCTGGCCCTTCATCAGCTTTCCATATTGGCCGTTTCTTCCCATGATGGACCACTTCATCATGTAACAGACTTCAAAGACACAGTCGTTGCTGCTCTTTCTTGTCCTCGTGGGGCCACCACGTGTCAGTCACTGTAACTTTGAGCAGGTTCGTAGCCAGGATTTTTTAAATTCGGGGGGCCTTTAGATATGTCAGGGGGCACCCTGCACACACTCCTGCACCCCCCCCCCAAATGAGTGCCTGGGGGCTGGATGGGAAGTTGGGGGGGCTTGGCGGTAAGTCAGGGGGTCAGGCCCCAAGATCCCCTGGAATTACAGCTCATTTCAAGACTACAGAGATCAGTTCCTCTGGAGAACATGGATGCTCTGGAGGGAGGACTCTATGGCCTTGTACCCCGCTGAGCTCCCTGTCCTCCCCAGGCTCCACCCTCAGATCTCCAGGAGCTTCCCACTTTGGACCCGGTAACCCTACGTACTGCTGGAGGAACACACTCCACAAAGAAAGACTACATTATACACCCGAAGGTAATGTAGGGGATCCAAGCCTTAGTCCTTAAAAAGGTAAAGGTAAAGGTTCCCTTGCTCGAAAGCCAGTCGAATCCGACTCTAGGGTTGCGGTGCTCATCTCCGTTTCAAAGCCAAAGTGCCAGCGCTGTCCGAAGACGTTTCCGTGGTCATGTGGCCGGCATGACTAAACACCGAGGCGCACGGAACGCTGTTACCTTCCCACCGAAGTGGTACCTGTTTATCTACTTGCAATTTCTTGCTTTCGAACTGCTAGGTTGGCAGGAGCTGGAACTACAGACGGGAGCTCGCCCCGTCATGCGGCACACCCGGGTCTCGAACTGCTGAACGACCGACCTTCCACAGCCTGCAGTTCAGCGTCTTAACCACTTGAGCCACCGCAGCTCCATCCTTAGTCCTTAAAACTCCACTGTGTCATGTACAATGATGGAGAAGTAGCGTAGTTATCTGCTTCTCCACCATGCAACCTGAATCAATGGCTGAGGGAATTTGTGGACTGGTGCCACAAAACTCCATCGTATCATGTACAATGATGGAGAAGTAGCATCGTTATCTGCTTCTCCACCATGCAAACTGAATCAATGGCTGAGGGAATTTGTGGACTGGTCATGCGTCTATTTCAGAAAGCAGAAAGCTTGGAAACCACGGGATTCTTATGTGAGGTTATCAGGACACTGAACAGAGTTACATTCCCCCATAGCAATGCTATGCCCACAGTGTTCTGCCCATTGGTTACCTGTCTTAACGCCGTATTTTAAGGTATCCCTGCAGTCAACGAGTATTTGCTCCAAAGGCTGCGGCTGATCAGAGACCTCCACACTGAAGCCTTCTAAGCCTTCCAAAAGCTGGTGAGGGTGATGGAAGTCCAGCACTTTACTCTTCCCGTCGTATGTTTTCTTGATGTAGCTCAGGAGAATATCCACTACTTCGTGAAGGAAATGTTCTGTGAATTTCTCACCGTTCCTGGCAGGAAGCAACTCTGGGGGGCAGGGGGAAGAAAACCCAAAGGAAACACTGTATAGTATTTTGTGAAATCTAGGGCTCCAGAGGTAGTGTTGCCACACACACACACACACCCCGATAAGGGTGTGGTTTCCCCGCTTTTGGGGGGCCCCAATCTACCGCTGTCCAGCTGGTCGGTGGAGAAGCCCCACCCCCGAGCAGCCCCATCGGCACTGACATGCCCGGCACGATGACGTCACCTGGAGGTGACGTCATGCAGGGCACTTTGTGGGGGGGGGACGCTCTAGAATTTGAGAAAAAACTCTATGGTCACCAGGAGGGAGAGAGGAGCCCCCCCCAAAAAAAAATCAAAGTAAGAACCTGACAACCCTATCAAAAGGAAGCTTGGAACAAAAGCCTGGGCCCCATTGCCAGAGGCCATCTCCAGAAGGGACCTCAGGATCCCTGACAAAATGCATGTTTTTCACGCAGAAGGGCTCAGGTTCAATTTATGGTGAATTCAGTTAAAAAGTTGTGAACACTGACAGGAAAGACCTTTCTTTATCTAAGACCCTGAAGAGACACTAATAGGCTCCCGAAATCATAAGTGAGCAGGCCTGGAGAGTCTACGTGAGCCAAGAAGTCCACAAATCTATCACTGCCGTTGAGAAATGTTCTCCTTGAAGGGACCACCCTTGCTTATGGAGCCAGGAAGCACCAGCTGACATACACACAGGGAACAATATAGAGAGAGGAAATGTGCCGAATGTCTCCACTGAAAGGAAAAAAAAAATGTCTCTTCTCTCTTCTGAAGGCTATGGCCTGCTTCAGATGTTACCAGAATCAGCAACGAGCAGTAGCGTTCCCTCTAAGCTAAGTCAGTGTGAGCTAGCGCACAGTTTTTTAGACTCCGGCTCACACATTTTTGTCCTAGCTCAGGAAGGAGGGCTCCGGAGCAAGCTAACTGATGCCGTAGCCAAATCGCTCACTCAAAACTTTAATGCCAGTAGTGGCTCACAAAGTAGAATTTTTGCTCACCAGATTCCACAGCTTAGAGGGAACATTGGGTGTCAGTCTCCAGGTGGCAAATCTCCTGGAATTACAAGTGGTCTCCAAGTGACAGGGATCACTTCCCCCGGAGAAAATGGCTGCTTTGGAAGGTGGGCTTTATGGCATCGTACCTCACTGAGGTCCCCTCCCCTCCTCAAACCCCACATCCCCCAGCTTCCACCTCCAAAATCTCCAAAAATGTCCCAGGCCAGAGTGGGCAACCGTGACGAGCAGACTGAATAAGTGCATCGCTCTTCCACATTTTGAATTTAAAAGCCTGGAAGAAAACTGACGGAGATTCACAAGCTGTACAAACAAATCTGGAGTCTGTACGTCTCCTCTCCCCACATACTAAAATATTAATCAGATATTCAATGTACCTGACTCGTAGATGTTCGAGAAATTTGTCGCAAAGCTCTCGATGATAGGGCCTTTGTCTCTCTCTTCGCTTTCTCCCCGGAGGCAAGAGAGGTGCTTTCGTCTCATCCGGTGAGGCTCAGGATGATCCTGTTCATCTGGGGAAAGCGCCGTCAGAGGAATGAAAAAGAACACCAAAACACATTCCAATAATGCACAGTCCTGCTAAAACGGCAAGGCTGTATCAGAGCTTTATCCCTCTTAAGGCGAAGATACTGCAGCTGGAATCTTCACCCACACTAGGAACCTCTGGGATTTAAACAGGATATCCAAGCAAGTATGTTCGATCACCTGACAATTCAGTTTGCAGCCTGCTCGCAAGTTACGCTGACTGTTCATCTGTGTCTCAGCTAGGGTTGCCAGTCGCCCCTTGACCACCAGCAGGGGATGGGGTGTAGGACATCCAAAGCATCTGTTTACTCCAGCAGAATTGATCTCTGTCGTCCGGAGATGAGCTGTAATTTCGGGCGTCCTCCGATCCCACCTGAAGGCTGGCATCCCTGGTCTCAGCATGCTTGGTGGCTGCTTCTGGGCAATTGAACACTGTTTTGGGTTGCAGGACGCATCTTTCTCACCTCACCCCTGGTGGCCAATATGTCCTCTGAGGTGACGGAAGAGGATGCATTGGCCACCCAGGGTGGGGTGAAGTGGGCCGAGAAGGATGCATTTAATTGCCCATAAGCAGTCATCTTTTTTATTTATTTATTTATTTATTTGAGATTTATATCCCGCCCTTCCAAGCGGCTCAGGGCGGCTAACAAGCGGCTAATGCCAGGTTAAATAGATAAAATACAATAAAACAATATTAAAGGTAAAGGTTCCCCTTGCTCGAAAGCCAGTCGAGTCCGACTCTAGGGTTGCGGTGCTCATCTCCGTTTCAAAGCCAAAGAGCCAGCGCTGTCCGAAGACGTTTCCGTGGTCATGTGGCCGGCATGACTAAACACCAAGGCGCACGGAACGCTGTTACCTTCCCACCGAAGTGGTCCCTATTTATCTACTTGCATTTTCTTGCTTTCGAACTGCTAGGTTGGCAGGAGTTGGAACTTGAGACAGGAACTCACTCCATCATGCGGCACACCCGGGTCTCGAACTGCTGAACTACCGACCTTCCACAGCCTGCAGTTCAGCGTCTTCACCATTTGAGCCACCGCAGCTCCATATTACAATATTACACATCCACAATAAGATTCATAACAATATTTAAGGTGCTCTATTATCCTATATATAAATCCCCAAGATGGGCAGTAATCCCAAATCGACGGCCAGCTTTATTAAATAGCGAGGGCTCCAGCGGTGATGTTCTCCCCAATTCCGCCAGGTGACACATACCCCCCATAATAGGGGAATAATGGCGGTTGCGGCCCCTACTCAAAAGCCTGACGGAAGAGTTCCGTCTTGCAGGCCCTGTGGAACTGTATAAGGTCCCGCAGGGCCCGGATCTCCTCTGGGAGCTCATTCCACCAGGTAGGAGCCGCCACCGAAAACACCCTGGCCCTAGTATGGGCAAACGTAACATCTCAGGGGCCTGGGACTTCCAGGAGGTAAAGGCTCCCCGATCGTAGTGCTCTTGGGGGAACATACGGGAAGAGACGGTCCCTTAGGTAAGCTGGACCCCGGCCATTCAGGGCTTTAAAAGTAAGAACCAGCACTTTGAAGCAAATCCGGTATGCTATCGGCAGCCAGTGCAGCGCTTGCAGCACCGGCCGGATGTGGTCTCGCCTAGAGAGGCCCATCAACAGCCTAGCTGCAGCATTCTGCACTAGCTGTAGCTTCCAGATTTGCGACAAAGGCAGCCCCAAGTAGAGAGTGTTACAGTAGTCTAGCCTCGAGGTGACCGTCGCATGGATCACAGTGGCCAGGGCCTCACGGTCGAGGTAGGGGACCAACTGCCGAGCCAGCCACAGATGGTAAAAGGCCGACTTGGCAGTGGCTACCACCTGGGCCTCCATCGTTAACGAGGAGTCCAGGAGCACACCCAAACTCCTAACCTCCTGCACAGGCACCAAAGGCACCCTGTCGAAGGCCGGGAGAGGGAGCCCCAACCCCAGACCATGGTTTACCAATCTGAACACCAAACGCTAACCGTGTTTAGCTGCACACTCACATTTGCAATCATGATTCGTTCACAAACTCTGCCACCTTCCCCTACCCAGCAAAATGAAACCAGACAGCATGGCACCAGAATAACGGGTAGATTGGAAGGTTCCTTTTCCTTTTTTTAGTTTTTTATTGCACAAATAATTACAAACCGTTAAAATCACGTACAACAAATTTACAGAAACTATTAAGAGATACTATCCAGTTTCAAATGCTTGTATTATTTCTATTACGCTTTAAAAATTAAGCATTGAAACTAATCTATATAGATTCGGCATTTAAAAAAATTTCACCATGTTGCTCTAAATAGTTCAATATAGGGTATCAAATAAACTCAAAATCTGATTTATGATTGGAAGGTTTTTGACTGTTCCCTAAAGTGTGGGGGGGAAATCTTTTTTGGGTAGCAGAGTATTTAAGATATTTACAAATGGGATTGTTTGGGTGGGATCTTGATTAGTAAATTTCCGATTGCGCGTCCCGAGCGATAACGTTCATTCTTCACTTCATTATTAAGCATCTCTTACGTACATGTGGGAATTTCAAGCAGCTTCAGAGGACACTATACGAGTTACTGGGGCTCGCCTCTTCCAAAAGGGTGCTTGCCGAAACCTCTATGCGAGATATACCCTTAGGCATACTTAAGTGGCATCTTTGGACAATATTGTAAAAGAAATGAAGGCACGAGTGGGTGAGCACCTGTGAAGGTTTTAAACGTGTGTGAGAGAGAAAGAGAGCGCTGGAGTAGGGATCAGATGTGCCCTGTGGCATGCCTCTCCTGAAGCCAGCTAGAAGTACACTGCTGGCAAGCAGGGCAGGGCATTGGCTCAGCTTGGCATGGCTGTGGCACACAAAAAATAAAATAAGCCGGCTGGATGGGAAGTCGGGAGGCCTGGGCAGTAAGTCGGGGGCCCAGCCCCAAGATGCCCCACTGTAGCTACAGGCCAGGGCCCTAATAGGGCATGGTACACTGGGGGCAACATGAAGGGGGGTAGGGATGCTGTTAAGTCGGCTACTTAACAAAGAAGTTGGAGAGTGATTCAGCAAGAACACAACTTTATTCTTCAACTCGAACACAACTCCAACACAGATCAAGATCTGAGAGCCAGAACAGCCTTTACATTGCAGCTGTCCTGCTTTTAAACATTTCCGGCTAATGTAGCCACACCCACTGTACACATATCAACCTATGAGGTTGCCAAGATAAGGTCCAATCACATTACTTCCCGCTCCGGGAGCTCGCTTGAAATGATTGGCTCGTTACTTCCTGGGCTAGTGATTCTATGGGATGGATTTGGATCCTGTCCCAGGATGAAGCTTAACATCACAGTTCAGTTAGATGTTTCACAAGTCATGCATTCAAGGCAGCTTTGAATACACTACAGATGCCATCCTCCAGGTGGGACCTGGGGATCCCCCGGAATTACAGCTCATCTCCAGACTACAGAGATCAGTTTCCCTGGAGAAAATGGGTGCTCTGGAGGGTGGACTCTGAAAGGGGTGCCAGGTTCTTTTCTTCTGCTGGCAAGTGGGTGGGAGGGAGCTTCCTGGGAGCGGGGGTGAGGCGTCGTCGCCATGCACGACGTCCACAGCATGATGACATCATGCAGAACTGACCTCAACACACCAGGGACGTCGTATGGTGACACTCTGGCATTTTGGGCTTTTGTGTTGGGCCTTCATTTTGCTTTCACAAATATCTCATTTGTGATTCAGTCCATCCAGGGCCGGCTCAAGGTGTTTCTGCGCCCTAGGCGAGGCTGCCTTGTGGCGCAGATGCCAACCTCCCAGTGGGGCCTGGAGACCT
The DNA here is from genome assembly GCF_001447785.1 of Gekko japonicus. NCBI lineage: Eukaryota > Metazoa > Chordata > Lepidosauria > Squamata > Gekkonidae > Gekko > Gekko japonicus. The sequence goes on from NW_015168817.1 coordinate 30,406, forward strand.
CTGGAGCCAGACACCCTTTTGCTGCCACCACCACTGCCTCTTCCCCCCTACCCCTGCTGCCACCAAAGGGGGGAGGAGGGGGAGGCACAGCTTGGCGCCACATCCAGGGCCCGGCGCTCTAGGCGAATGCCTAGTTCGCCTAGTGGGTGAGCCGGCCCTGAGTCCATCGAAGCTTCTGGCCAGTTATTCACCTCTGAAGAGACTATTTGCTGATTCTGTGAAATGTCAGTTCAAAGTAACCGAGTATAAGCAATTGCAAAAAAGGGAAATCTATTATCACAGGACAGGTGTGTGAACGTTTCAACTGCAGTAGGATCCGTAACAAAAAGTCACGCGGCCATGCTCGAGAGACTCCATCGCTTTAGGGCATTCTGGCAAAAGACTGAAGTCATCAGCCAGACTCACCTGCTCTGTGCTCTCATTGAATCTCTCCTTCTTTGTGTGTTTAAATCATCAGGGCCAATTCCATTAACCAGCCTTTGTTTCGGAGAGAAAAGACAATTCTATGGGAAACGAGAAATACGAAGCTGCCAGGGGGATTCCGTAGAATCTGCTATAGAATTGTCTTTCTATGGGAAACAAAAGCTGAGTTGCAGTGTTTGTAAAACCAGCGTTGAGACCTGCCCTACATTATCTGGGGCCTAAACATCTCCGATGACCCCATCCCATTTCTAGGCCAAGTAGATTCTCCTTTCCTGACTGTGTTCCTGTCTCATTTACAGTGCTTTTCAAGCAATATGTTGGAGAACACTCAGATTCCTTGGAAGTTTACCTGGGGTCACATATGAACACATACGAAGCTCCTTATACTGAATTAGACCCTTGGTCCATCACAATCAGCATTGTCTCCTATGACTGGCAGTGGCTCTCCAGGGTCTCGGGTGGAGGCCTTTCACATCACCTACTGTGTTGTCCTTTTAACTGGAGATTCTGGGGATTGAAACTGGAACCTTCTGCACGCCAAGCAGATGCTCTGCCACTGAGCCACAGTCCCTCCCAGGGGCTTAATGAGGTCCCTTAATGAGATTAGCAATGGAGAAACGGGTTGGGTTATCCCCCACAACCAGTCAATCTCTGCATTGTGTGGCCTCAAGAAAGGTGAGGCGTATTATAGGTGGCTATGGAGCCAGTTTGGTGTAGTGGTTAAGTGCACGGACTCTAATCTGGGAGAACTGGGTTTGATTCCCCACTCCTCCACTGGCACCTGGCTGGATGACCTTGGGCAAGCCGTAGTTCTGATAAGAACTGTTCTTGAAAAAGAGCAGTTTCTGTCAAGAGTTCTCTCAGCCCCACCTACCTCACAGGGTGTCTGTTGTGGGGAGGGGGAGGGAAAGGAGTTTGTAAGCCGCTCTGAGACTCCTTTGGGTAGTGAAGGGCGGGGTATAAATCCAATCTCTTCTTCTTCTTCTTCTAGGCCCTGTCTACACATGCAGCAGCATAAAGTGGTAGACATCTGAGGGTCAACCTAGATGTGATGGTGGCAATAGGCCCTTGTGGCAATTTTATAATGGCTAAAGTTTCCTCTAAAATAGGTAGGGTTGCCTACCTCCAGGTGGTTTCAAAAGTAGAGAGATCACAGGATAGGCTGTCAAACTAAGCATACACACTGTGAAGAATGACGAAATTGCAATTTATATCAACAACCAAGGCCCCGGTCACACAGAGGATTTGCTGCGCTAAAGGCACAAATGTCAGGCAGATTTTCAGGGTGCGATCACACCGCAACATCTGGGAAGCGCAGCGCACCCGTGGCCAACCCATGGCATCCCGCTGAAGCTGCACAGTAAAAAAGTACCTCGGAAAGTGCACTAGTATCCGGAAAATGTGGGGCGGGGGCGGGCGTCTGATCGCGGGAGCCCTAGTATCCATGGCATCCGGCGCCCATCCACATCCCGTTGCAAACCGAATGTTTTTCGTAAGTACATGCGCACAAACATGTAACTGAAAGCAGTGCTGCTCCGCGGAACTGCGCATGCGCACAAACATGAAAGGCTTGCCGTGCCACTTCTTTGCCACGCTCCAGCATCGCCATCGTGTGATCGCCAGCTAACAGCCTAAGTGCAGAGACACGGGGGACCGTGTGATCAGGCTACCGCGCTTTATTTTGCTCCGGGGCGAACAGCCACGCCTCCCCCCCGCGTTATCTGGCCCGTGTGACCGGGGCCTAAATGTATGTAATCCAATTAATATCTCAATTTCTATGTACCAAAAATTCAACAGTCTTTAAGTGTCCCTTATAAACAGCTCAAAAGCAAGAAATTGCAAGTAGATGAATAGGTACCACTTCGGTGGGAAGGTAACAGCGTTCCGTGCACCTTGGTGTTTAGTCATGCCGGCCACATGACCACGGAAACGTCTTCGGACAGCGCTGGCTCTTCGGCTTTGAAACGGAGATGAGCACCGCAACCCTAGAGTCTGACTCGACTGGCTTTCGAGCAAGGGAACCTTTACCTTTTATAAACTGCCAATACAGCCACATCCATTCATTCAACAGGTGAACTCCAGGTATTCTAACCATCCTGTGTCCTTGCTGTGATTTGCCTGGAAGTGACTGAGGTTGTCAGCCAACTTATCTCCCATTCTGTGCTTCCACAAGGCTCACACACACAACTCCAACAGGCCAGCTAGAATGCCGGTTTTGCCAATTCCTTTGTGGGAAATCGTGAAATACGAGCTTCGAAGATTCATCCGATTAAGGGTGAACGGTCTATCCTAGGTTTCCAAAATAGCAATAACTGCCAAAACCTTTCTTGTCAGTGCCGCCAGGTGGTGGCTGGTGATCAGTTCCCCTGGAGAAAATAGCCATTGTGGAAGGTAGCCTCTGTGGCACAGAGGTCATTTCGGGGGGGATCGCAGTTCCCCCGGGAAAGGTACAGGGGCGGGGCACATGACGAAGCCCCGCCCCCTGCTTCTGGCCGTCCCGCTTCCGGCCCTCATTCAGCCAGGAGGAGGCAGGAGAAGAGGGAGGGTAAGTTGCTTCCTCCCTGCCTCTCCCCACCCCTGCCTGCCTGGGGCCAGGGAGGGCCTCATCCATGGCCCATCGCTACCCGTTTACTACCGGGTTTTCCCCGGTGTCTTTTAACTCCGCTTCTGCTGTGAAGCAGAACGGGTTGCCGACGGCTGCGGGGCGCCTCCCAGATGTTGTTGTCTGATCACGCCCTTAAATCTGCCCGGCATTCACACCTATGTCGGGTCTAATTGTACGTATGATCGCAGCCTAAGTATGTGATTAGCAACTCAGATGGTTACATACATTTATATTCATTTGTGATAATGCTTTATACTCTTAATTATCATCTTATACATTTTCACTGTTGTAATGCTTTACTTTGTGTTATGTCTGGACATAAGGAGGCACGCCTGGGCTTGTCTGGGCAGGCCACCGAGTTGGAGCTTGAAGCCCGAGAACAAAGGCTGGCCGGATCCTGGAACCTGCCTGCGGATTGGCCCCTGAGGGCAGCCAGCCTATCTGGAGCCTGGAGGCCATTTGAACTCACCAATCGCATGGGGGGCTGGGAGTGGCTTAGGCGTATATCGTTAGGGCAGTTCCCCCATGTAATGCATTCATGTCGAGATACAATAAACAGCTGCTTGCCGTGTTAAACCCACTATTTAACATTTCTTCACCTCTGCCGTGTTAAACCCACTATTTAACACTTTGTATGTTCATTGTTGTTCATTGTTATTCTTTAAAATCACACAATAAAATTTAAAATTAAAGAAAAAGAAAACTACCTATCTGTCATTCTCGATCTTCATCCACATGCGCGAGTTGTCAAAGTGCACATTCTCTACATGAAGGCATCATATGGAGGCGACAGCTGGATTTGCAGTGCGCTGCACTGGTCTAATCATTGCCTGCCATCTGACCCTTCCCAGGGAACCACAAGCTAGACTGGCTGGGCCACTGATCGGACCCGTAGGATCTGGAAGCCACAAGAGGCCATGTATCTATCCATATTTCGGTCCCAACTCACTCCCTTTCATCTTTCATTAATCATCTCATAGAACCTAAGCCCGTTCAGGCCCCCCCCCTCCTCCGGGAGCCGCTCCTGTTCCTTGTTACTCGGCGGAAACCTAATATTAGTAACAGCATCCCATCCCCCGCCAATGGCCACGGGGGGGGGGAATGGGGACCTGGCAACCCCAGCTCAAATCCTGGGAGACCTTGGCCAGTCACACACTCTTGGTGTAAGTTCTGGGGTTGTTTTGGAGGAGAGGAGAATGATGTAAGTCCCTTTGGGTCCCCATTGGAGAGGAAGGCCGGGTATAAATGAAGTAAGTTAATTTTTAAACAGCATGATAAAAAGTAGAGACATCACCCTGCCAACAAAAGTCTGCATGGTCAAAGCAGTGGTATTCCCAGTGGCCATGTATGGCTGCAAGAGTTGGACTATAAGGAAGGCCGAGTGCCGAAGAATAGATTCTTTTGAACTATGGTGCTGGAGAAGACTCTTGAGAGTCCCTTGGACTGCAAGAAGATCAAATCAGTCAATCCTAAAAGAAATCAACCCTGACTATTCCCTGGAAGGCCAGATAATGAAACTGAAGCTCAAATACTTTGGCCACCCAATGAGAAGGGAGCACTCACTGGAGAAGACCCTGATGCTGGGAAAGACTGAAGGTCAAAGAAGACGGGGACGGCAAAGGATGAGATGGTCAGACAGTGTCATAGATGCAACGAACATGAAGTTGAGCAAACTTCAGAGGACGGCGGAAGACAGAAAGGCCTGGCAGGATCTGGTCCATGGGGTCGCGAAGAGTCGGACTCAACTGTGCGACTGAACAACAACAAAATTTTTAAAAACTAAGCTGTCCTGTAGTTTACTCTTTCTGTGATGGACGCAACGTAATTTATCCCTCTCCCCAATGTATTGTGACTAAAGATTGTCTTGAGCTCTTCTGTGAGTTTTGGGGGAGTGCTTAAGCTGGGATAACTTTGGCGCATCACAGAGCACTCGACTGTGTCTTTTCCCATCAACACCCTCCCTTTTAGAGTGCTACATCGCCACATATTAAATGGTTACTGGGTTTAGCACTGCTTTAAATATACAAACATGGGAGAATAATTAGATTCCCATCCAGATTAGTATGGGTGACCTCATTTGTCTTTTCCCAGAAAGAAGGCTATAAAATCCTGAGAGTCTTCAGGAGAGGAACTGGGTAGAAAGCAGTGTTCCCTCTAAGCTGAGTTAGTGTGAGCTAGCTCACAGTTTTTTAGCCTCTGGCTCACACATTTTTGTATTAGAGAAGAGAGACTGGATTTATACCCCGCCCTTCACTACACAAAGGAGTCTCAGAGTGGCTTACAAACTCCTTTCCCTTCCCCTCCCCACAACAGACACCCTGTGAGGCAGGTGGGGCTGAGAGAACACTGACAGAAACTGCTCTTTTTCAAGAATAGCTCTGACAGAGCTATGGCTTGCCCAAGGTCATCCAGCAGCTGCAAGCAGAGGAGTGGGGAATAGCCCAGGAAATGAGGAGTAGCTCAGGAAGGATGGCTCCAGAGTGAACTAATTTATGCAGCAGCCAAATCGCTCGCTCACAACTTTAATGCCAGTAGCTCACAAAGTAGAATTTTCACTCACAAGACTCTACACAGCTATCAGGCTCCCTAGTCAGGTCACACCACACAGGGCTTCTTAAGAAGATAACTGTTTATTAGTGGATCCAGGACTAAAGAACACGTGTACAGATTGTGTCAGGAATGGCCGTCAGTATTAGGGCCTCTGACTTATAGTGAAATCAAACATTCCCCCTGTAAGCATAAGCCAATGGATATAGTCCGCGCGCGCGTGCAGCAAAGCAAGCAAGCATAGCGGAGAAGCCATTAAATTTCCCAGCCGTGTAAACTGCAGCTGGAACATCTACAAGGTAAAACATAAGAAAGCGCACAGTAGCTGAGCAGGGGAGAGCTGAGAACGAGAAGGAGAGTACCCCTCCACATTCCAGATTTATGACAGGGCTACCTGACAACAGCTTAGAGGAAGCATTGGTAGAAAGTGCTCGATATCTACATAGCTCTCTTCATTTTGTCCAAAATAACTTTCAGCCCTGACCGGGATAGCTCAGGCCAGCCAAATCTCATATTCTTGGAAGCTAAGCAGGGGTGGGCCCTGGCTAGTATTTGGATGGAAGACCTCCAGGGGATGCCAGGGTCGTGACACGGAGGCAGGCAGCGGCCAACCACCTCTGAACTTCTCTTGCCTTGAAAACCCTACGAGATTACCAGAAGGCACCTGTGACTTGACGGTACTTTCCACCACCGCTTCTATCTCCGACAGACAGATCTAGCAATTTGTAAAGCTGCTTATCAAAGCAGTTTATACACAGAGAAGAAGAGAGAAGAGGAGATTGGATTTATACCCTGCCCTTCACTACCCAAAGGTGTCTCAGAGCGGCTTACAAACTCCTTTCCCTTCCCCTCCCCACAACAGACACCCTGTGAGGTGGGTGAGGCTGAGAGAGCTCTTGACAGAAACTGCTCTTTTTTTCAAGAACAGCTGTTATCGGAGCTACGGCTTGCCCAAGGTCATCCAGCCAGGTGCAAGTGGAGGAGTGGGGGAATCAAACCCGGTTCTCCCAGATTAGAGTCCGCGCACTTAACCACTACACCAAACTGGCTCTTGAAACACAGTGGCCGATTTGTGTGTGCCTGTGACTAGTCCTCAGGTAATTAATATGCTGTCGCTCTGTAAAATATTTAATTCCATTGGCTCTCTTTCTGTGCCACAATCCAATATTTGTCACTAGTTAACCACAGTTAAGACGCTGAACTGCTGGCTGTGGAAGGTCGGTAGTTCAGCAGTTCGAGACCCGGGTGCCGCATGACGGAGTGAGCTCCCGTCTCTAGTTCCAGCTCCTGCCAACCTAGCAGTTCGAAAGGAAGAAATTGCAAGTAGATAAATAGGTACCACTTCGGTGGGAAGGAAACAGCGTTCCGTGCGCCTTGGCGTTTAGTCACGCCGGCCACATGACAACGGAAACGTCTTCGGACAGCGCTGGCTCTTCGGCTTGGAGATGAGCACCGCAACCCTAGAGTCGGATTCGACTGGCTTTCGAGCAAGGGAACCTTTACCTTTACCTATTTACATTATATCACCTTCACCATTAACTCACTGAAACTGATGGGGGAGGGGGGAGGAAACCCCCCGATATTTATATTCTCTGTTTCGATTTTTGCTGAAGTGTTCTCTGGGGAGAAGAAATAACATTTACATATTTAATAACTTGATACTGCCTGCCAAAGCAGGTGCCTAGAAGGAAATTTCCATACAATTAGCTGAATGTGCCGACACACCTGCTGCAAATTGAATCCTACATTATATTGTCAACTCCAGGTTTTAACCAAGTGAGGTTTGTATTTTCTGCTATGTGCTATAATTTGGATTTGTCATGAAAATATACTGTATGGAAACAATGGCGAGTCTGTTCTAATTCTGCCACGAATCTATTTGTGCATTTATACCTCATTTAGAAGCACGAGAGTCGCAAAACACCTCTCTTCCCTGTGTGCAAAATATAAATGGAGCAATTACAAAGTTCTCGTGTTTTCCCCACCATGTCCTCTTAAATGCTTGCCAAAAACTTGCTAACTGGGATGGGAGCAAGAGGTGCCAAATCTGCCAGTCACTTGACTGACTATTTGCAATTTCATCGTTTCAGCACCTGTGCTAGTTCTCCCCCCCACACACACATGTCTACCAAATGTCTACCACGTTTGGAGGCTACGTACTTTCAACAGGGAAAGATATAGGCCCAATCTGCATCTAACATTTGTTCCGCTGCGTTACCATACCCATGCTGGAACAGAAATCCCCCTCTGCATTGCATTCCACTTTCACTTTGATTGGTTGTCGGATCTAAGGATGTATATTGTCACCTTGCTTATTTAATATATATGCAGAGTACATCATGCGAAATGCTGGCCTGGATGACTCACAAGTGGGAATTAAGATTGCTGGGGAAAAGATCAACAACCTCAGATATGCAGACGATACCACTCTAATGGCAGAAAGTGAAGAGGACCTAAAGAGCCTCTTGCTCAGGGTAAAAGAGGAGAGCGCAAAAGTGGGCTTGAAGCTCAACATCAAAAAAACTAAGATCGTGGCATCCGGCCCCATCACTCCTTGGCAAATAGAAGGGGAAGTCGTGGAAGTAGCGACAGACTTCACGTTCCTGGGATCCCAGATCACCGCAGACTGTGACAGCAGCCATGAAATTAAAACACGCCTGCTCCTTGGGAGGAAAGCGATGGCGAACCTAAACAGCATGATAAAAAGTAGAGACATCACCCTGCCAACAAAAGTCCGCATGGTCAAAGCAATGGTATTCCCAGTAGTCATGTATGGCTGCGAGAGTTGGACTATAAGGAAGGCCGAGCGCCGAAGAATAGATTCTTTTGAACTATGGTGCTGGAGAAGACTCTTGAGAGTCCCTTGGACTGCAAGAAGAACAAATCAGTCAATCCTCAAAGAAATCAACCCTGACTGTTCCCTGGAAGGCCAGATAATGAAACTGAAGCTCAAATACTTTGGCCACCAAATGAGAAGGGAGCACTCACTGGAAAAGACCCTGATGCTGGGAAAGATTGAAGGTCAAAGAAGACGGGGACGGCAAAGGATGAGATGGTTAGACAGTGTCAACTCGACTGTGCGACTGAACAACAACAACCAGACTGCATGCCGCTTTCACTTCGTTTGATCTCTCGGTTTTATGGTAGCCGTCCGCATAGATTGATGGCCATTCTATGGCCATTCAGGGGTGACTCTGCGGTCGGTGCCTACTGGGACCCCTCCCCTCCTCAAACTCTGCTCTCCTGATAAGAACCATAGATATTTTATTTTGCACGTTATAACAGCAACCGGAATCTTATTCGCAAAAACATGGAGGACACCGAAAATCCCAACGCTTCATGGGTTGACAACGAAGATTATGGAATGTGCTGCAATGGACAGATTGACAAATATACCGAAAGGGAAAATGGAAGAAGAATTTATGGGACCGTGGAGCTCTTTCGAGAGCGGCTCTTGAAAGAACAGCTCTGAAACAACTTGTGACTGACCCAAGGTCACACCAGCAGCTGCATGTGGAGGAGTGGGGGAATCAAACCTGGTTCTCCCATATTAGAGTCTGTGCTCCTAACCACTACATCAAACCACTGCAAACCACTCCTAACCACTACACCAAATAAAGTAATATTTCATTTGTCCATCCTAAACCTTCTGCCCATCAGCTTCATTGGACGTCCTCGAGTCTTTTGGGAGAGGGGGGAAAGGCTATAGTCTTAAAAGTGTAGACTTCTGAATTTCCCAGAGGGGGCTTGGTGCTGAACCTGACCTAGGCCCACACTTAGTAATCTCGGTAATCCACATTAAATTATTTAAATATGAAATAATATATATTTCCAGAAACATATACCAATAATAATTAATCACGTGAGATGATGTCACTATTGGTGCTTGTGTGGCCAAAGAGCCCCACCAAGGAGCCAGGAGCCCTCCCACATCGGGTTGCCAAGTCCATCTTCCATCCCCAGCAGGGGACTTTTGGGGTGTTCCTGGAGGGGGTGGGGCATCCCCGACGTGATGACATCACATTGGGGATGTCCACTGCCGCCCCGTCCGCGCGCCAGATCTCCAGAAACAGCAGTTCCCTGCACTTAAAGGAGCCGGCGTTTCCCTTTTAAGTGCAGGAGCTGCGTTTCCCCTTTAAGAGCAGCCACATTTCCCTTTTAAGAACACGAAGCTTGGCATTTCCCTGCAAGCTTGCGGAGATCAGGCTTGGGAGGAAACACGGGTTCCACACACTTAAAGGGAGAGAGATGGGTGGCTGTGGGTGTTGGGGTGGGGCTTCCCCCGCCGGCCATTTGGCCGGCGGCGGGTAGAACCCCCCCCCCAAAATGGGGGACCCCTGGCAAACCAGGGGGGTTGGCAACCCTACCCCCACCGGACAAAAGGTAAGACCTGGCAACCCTATGGAACCACCTCCCCAAGGAGGTACGCCTGGCCCCTTCATTGTCAACCTTCAGGAGGCAGTTGAAGAGAGTTTTATTTGGGACCCTGTTTGACTAATTTAGTTTTTATTCGTTGTCAGTCCAAACTGAGTTTTCAAATTCTGGTCTTTTATGTGGGAAGGGGCCATACAGACCATCTAGTCCAACCCCCTGCCCAATAGAGGACCAGCCTAAAGCACATTACTTTATTAACAATGATCCTGTTGCTCAGCACCGTTGGTCTGAATCAGCAGAACAAGTTTAGAGTCCGGCAGCACCTTGAAGACCAACAAAGATTTATTCAAGGTTACGAGCTTTCACGTGCATGCACACTTTTCCAAATTCCAATGTATTTGTTTGATTAACATTGTAAACCACCATGAGTTTCGTAAGGTAGTAAGGCCCCTAATAGATGTTTTAAATAAATAAATATATTTATTTATCCAGTCTTTTTTCCCCAGCTCCAAATTAGGAAATACCTGGAGATTTTGGGAGTGAAGACTGGAGAGGGCGGGGCTTGGGGAGGGGAGGGGCTTCAATGCGATAGACTCCACTCCACCTTCCGAAGCAGCCATTTCCTGTAGGTGAATTGATCTCGGTCATCTGGAGGCCAATTGCAATGGCGGGGGATCTCCAGCCACCACCTGGAGACTGGCAACCCTATGATTTACATTTGCTCTGAGGTCTACGGAAAACCCACCAATGGGCATACTTTATTTATTTCAGTTCTTGCCCCCGTATCTTTCAGGAAGAAACACATGATATCTCAGAACCATTTTAAGATATTCTGTATTTAAAAGTCGGTGACAGAAAGGTAAAGGAGCAGACGTGGTGAACACTCCCATCCTAAAAGCTGCTCACGTTTTTTGTAAGCATCCCAGTCAAACCCTTGAAAATGGCACCACACACATACAAACGCCTACACCCTTTCTAAAAGGGCAGGGGTCATTTCCTGCGGGAGCGCACAGGAGCGGAGCTCCGGCAGTAAGGAGCCCAGGGGGCGGGCACATGCAACAAGCCCCGCCCCCTGCTCTCAGCAGCCCTCAGTCAGGCCAGGATGAGCAAGAAGCAGCCAGGTACGTTGCAGAGTCTCCCCCCCACCGCCTGCCTTCAGGTACAAGCTCTCCTTCCTCTGTGAGGGCAGATCTGCACGTCCCCCCCACCGACAATGGCTAGCAATCCAAAACAGTCCAGTGGAGCCTGAGCGGTGGGTGTTGCCTTCTGACACACTTCCGGTGATGTCAGGGGGTGTGGCATATGCAAATAAGTTATGCTAATGAGTTATGCTAATGAGCTCCTGCACCTCTTTTCCTATTAAACGACCCCTGTAAAACAGTATATGTGACTAATCAAATGCCCTCAGCTGGGGCCTATCTCTGTGAAGTTACACTTCTTGGTCTTCCCTAGCGTGATTTCCTGCAGAGATTGATGGGAACTGTAGTTTTTATTTGCTCCCATACCAAATTGGAAGGCTACCATTTCAATCAGCCTCACCAATCCAGAATGTTATGACCAGGTTCCAAAGACACATCAGCTACGCCATCATGAATGGACATAACGTTCGTGAAAAATCTCACTTGAAAAATCAAACACGGACAAATATTCTTGAAACACGGCACATTTCAAACTGCAAACAAATAAGTAACCATAGAGTATGCGGTGCTTGACATGAGGCAAGGAGACTGTGAGCAAGGAAAGCTCAGTGTTCAAGTAAATTATTTGCAAAGACCACAGCAGTGGTGTAAAGAATCCATGACTACAAAAGTGCTCTTGGAACAGGTCTTGCTGAATTTTAGGAGATGCCTCAGCTAAGACAGAGAGTGACTCGCCCAAGGTCACCCAGCTAGGATGTTCCACAGCCATAAGGAAGCCATTTCACATGCCCCAGCAAGCCATCCTGGGCAAATATTAGAAGAGTATCATCAAAGAATAATGTCGCCCTAAATTGTGCTTCGGTCGAGCGCCAAAGAATAGATTCTTTTGAACTATGGTGCTGGAGAAGACTCTTGAGAGTCCCTTGGACTGCAAGAAGATCGAATCAGTCAATCCTAAAAGAAATCAACCCTGACTGTTCCCTGGAAGGCCAGAGAATGAAACTGAAGCTCAAATACTTTGGCCACCCAATGAGAAGGGAGCACTCACTGGAGAAGACCCTGATGCTGGGAAAGACTGAAGGTCAAAGAAGACAGGGATGGCAAAGGATGAGATGGTTAGACAGTGTCATAGATGCAATGAACATGAAATTGAGCAAACTTCAGAGGACGGCGGAAGACTGGAAGGCCTGGTGTGATCTGGTCCATAGGGTCACAAAGAGTCGGACTCGACTGCAACCGAACAACAACAAAAATTGTGCTCAGAACCACACCAAAGATATTCACATAGGATTCCCAGTCTTCAGGTGGTAGCTGAAGATCTCCTGGGATTGCAACTCAAACCCATGTGGCAGAGATCAGTACACCTGGAGAAAATGGCTGCCTTGGAAGGCGGACGGAATGGCATTACACCTCATTGAAGTCCCTCCCATCCCCAAGCCCCGCCTTCCTCAGGCTCCACCCCTAAATCTCCAGGTATTTCCCAACCCAGAGCTGGGCAGCCCTATATTCATGTTACTTTTTCAGATCTCTTCCCACATCGGAATACACTTCAAAAGTATATTCATTTCAACACAAAAAGGCCATGCGTTTCCTCTTCCAATTACATGGATCGCAGTTTCGGATTTCTTTTCAGAAGCTTACCAGCATTATTTCCTTAAAGATAGTGTCTTAATACATATCTCAGTCAATGTTCCCTCTAAGCTGTGGAGTCTTGTGAGCAAAAATCCTACTTTGTGAGCTACTGACATTAAAGTTGTGAGCGAGCACTTTGCCTACTGTATAAATTAGTTTGCTCTGAGCGTGCACTTTGGCTACTGCATAAATTAGTTTGCTCTGGAGCCATCCTTCCTGAGCAAAGACAAAAATGTATGAGCCGGAGGCTAAAAAATGGTGAGCTAGCTCACACTAACTCAGCTTAGAGGGAACACTGGTCTCCGTGTACTCATGCCTCTGGAATCTGAACCTGAAAAGTATGTTCTATGGGAGGGGAAGATCATAACTTCCATAAATGCACATGCTTTGTTTAGCATTGTTTTTTTTGGGGGGGGGTTCCTGAAAGAGAGCGCTAGTGAGAGATATCTGACGTAGGGTTTGATACGGAGTCAAATGTGCAGCGAAATTTAGTCTGTGAACCCGTTACTCGAAGTACTGTGATTTTTAAAAATCTGTTTTTATTATATATATGTATATATCATCTTTTTTTTCTGAACTGTAAGGGGAAGAAAAGACCGCAGTTCTTTTCCGCCACTTTTTTTTTTTTAAGAAAACCCACAAATTAATCACACTGAGCAGCTGGTAGGTTCTTTAAAAAAACATCAAGCAGAAATAGATCTTCTCTGCAAGCAAGAAACCAAACCACGCTTCCTCTCACAGCCTTCCTTTCTGCTGTCTTTCTTTCAACAGAGAGAGAGAGAAGGACGGATTCTGACCTAATACTTCTTGACTGTCATCATGTACACTTTGAAGTTAAGGAGGACCGTTACAAAATCCATGTGGTCCAGGGCAGCCGTGTCCCAGATCAGTTCACTTTTCTGTTAGCTAGGAAACCACCCGCGCTCCAATTGCTCTTTTTAAAAGCCCGAAAGAGCTTTGTCACTGAAGCCATTACCTCCAAAGATCTGTAGACTTACTTGTTGTGTGGGAAACCGTCCGGAAATCCATCTCTCTGCCTCTCCCAATAGCAATGCACTTACAGAAAGATATCCAGAGCAGTAAAGAAAAAGAAAAAAAGGACAATTTTGCAGCAACCCAAACTGATGTATATGAACGAGCGTCTTGGGTCTACGCGCTGCCGAACTAATTTGTTTCATTATATAGCACATCATCGTTTTGTATTTGTTGAATGCTCAGTGCCTCTGGGCGTTCCGACTACTTGTTAAGCAAGATGGGTGGAGACCAAAAGTTCTGGCTCTTTTTTTTTTTTAAAGAGACCAACACTGCTGGTTAAGAGGTTTTTAAAGGTGATGTTATTGCTGTACATCAGGGGTGGGCACCCTTTTATGACGAAGGAGCCCAACTACATTGAAATGCAGAACAAGAGATCAGACAAGAGCCAGTATAAGAAAGCCCATTTGCATAACTCGACGTGTTTACTTTAACATTACTGTTCAATGACACCAGAATATACAATCCATAACTTTTCCACAGCCCAAAACACTGGCTGTTGTGAGCCCATTATTAGGAAGTGACACACAAAAGATGTCACAGTGAGTAATAAATGTACACAGAAACACGTTTTCAGGGCAGGGGCATAACTCTGTGCATGGTTCGCATTTGGATTACTGATCACTTCTATAATTTTCTTTTCTCTAAGAAACCTTTTAGGGCCCATACAAAAATCTTTGACTGTCATTCCCTTCACCTCCTAGGACCCTAGAGAAGAAGAAGAGGAGAAGAGATTGGATTTATACCCCACCCTTCACTTGGAGTCTCAGAGCGGCTTACAAACTCCTTTCCCTTCCCCTCCCCACAACAGACACCCTGTCAGGTGGGTGGGGCTGAGAGAGCTCTGACATAAACTGCTCTTTTTCAAGGACAGCGTGTGACTGACCCAAGGTCACATCAGCAGGTGCAAGTGGAGGAGTGGGGAATCAAACCCAGTTCTCCCAGATTAGAGTCCGCACACTTAACCACTACACCAAACACCTGGCAACTGGCTGCGGATGGGGGGGGGGACTTACCAGGAGCAGGAGGGGGGCCCAGGCTACATTGATGGTGATGTGGCGATGTCAATTCCGGCGTGTGCCAGAAGTGATATCAACACGTTGTGATGTTGCAGCGACACTCTGGTATTTGGGCAAAAACTCTATGGTAAAAATGGCTTCTACCGTGTGAGTTTTTGCCTAAATGCCAGTGTTGCTGTGGTGTTGCTGGTGTGATGACGTCACTTACAGTAGATGCTGGGAGTGACATCTCCATTTTGCTGGTGATGCAGCCTGGACTTTCCTCCTGCTCCTGGTAGGTCCCCCTGCTGGCCATCTGATTAGCTGCAGGGGGTGGGGTCTGGCAGCCGGGGATCCCCTGCCTCCAGCAAGGGGTCTGGCAACCCTAGCACCCTACCTAACATAAAATTTCCATTGTCTTTTTTTAAATAGCTACACTTGATTGTTACTGAACCACTACACTTGGTACTGAACCACATTTGACTCTGGAGCAGACCCCTGCTGCAAGACTTTCCTCCAACTGTCTAGATGGTTATTGCCTCAGATGAAGCACCTTTCAGGAACACTAAGTTCTCTTTTGGTGCTGAACGGACTTTTTTCTGTTCTATCTACAGTAGATTCATTTTTTTCCCTTAAAAGATCCCTTAAAAAGGTAAAGGTCCCCTTGCTCGAAAAGCCAGTTGAGTCCGACTCTAGGGTTGCGGTGCTCATCTCCATTTCAAAGCCGAAGAGCCAGCGCTGTCTGAAGACATTTCCGTGGTCATGTGACTGACATGACTAGATGCCAAGGTGCACAGAACGCTGTTACCTTCCCACCGACGTGGTACCTATTTATCTACTTGCAATTTCTTGCTTTCAAACTGCTAGGTTGGCAGGAGCCGGAACGAGAGACGGGAGCTCACTCCATCATGCGGCACCCGGGTCTCGAACTGCTGAACTACCGACCTTCCACAGCCTGCAGTTCAGCGTCTTAACCACTTGAGCCACCGCAGCTCCATGAGATCCCTTAGTATGCAATGTGTTGCATCGTTCCAGATTTCTATCTTAATATGCCCATTTACTTAACACATATATGCTGTGCCATAGGGCCATTAGAGATGTACAGGAGGAAATTACTTCTCAGGATACAGCTGGAACAAGGCCCAGTCACAGACATCGGAAACATTCTGAATCCACATACTGTTATTTCCTATGAGGAGTGATTGCCACTTCTCTGTCTGGCTTCAATTTTCCAGCCAGTGGGAGGAAGGAGGGGGTTGGACATACATATGTCAGGGGTGCTGGGGCCAGGATTGCCCCAACTGTCCTTTTTGTGCTCATTGTTTCCAGTTCCAGTTCTATCGATTCCTGTACCATATCAGTGGCTTTTAAAAGGCTTCTTAAACACGCACAGGTTCTGATTGCCTGATCTGTTTCAGTATCTGGGATTCTGCACATGCTAGGCAGCCAGAGGACATCATTGCTTTTACCTACAGGAAACACAGCAAGGCTACAGCGTCTCCCCCCCCCTTGGGGAAAAATAGGCAAATGGTCCACTTTGCAGACTGAGTCGATAGAGGTATAGGCTCTAGATTGCCCACTTTATCCTCCCCAGTAAGTAGGCAGCACCAGACACCCAACTTGCATTACAGTGGACACAGGCAGAGACTTTGCTTGGTTGCACTGGGAGACAGGCAGGCAGATGGTTGGGGGGTGGAGCCACAGAGCGTTGGCTTGCATTCTCCTCCTTGATAAAGCTACTTAACCTGTATGTCCTGCAGTGGACAGAGGGAAACATTTTGCTTGTACTAGCTGGCAGGCAGGCTGGCAACGCTGCAGAGATGTGAGGAGAGGGTGGAGACGGTAGCCCAGGCTTTGCTCCCCTCAGCAAGGGGCACACTCACTTGTCCTACAGAGCCATGCAGCCCCAGCGTTGAACATGCACAGCAAACCAGAGAAGATGTGGCAGACCAATGATGGGGAAGGATCAAATCATATCTCTCTATGTAGATTCAGGACTGAAGATCCAATATCTGTAATCCCATGCAAAAGATCTAGCAATCAAAGGACACAAACTGGGGGAGTCGCTATCAACTGCAGATAATTATTTAGAAAATATATTGAAAAGATACATTAAATAATACCAAATATCCAGAATACATTATCAAATACGAGGACCAAAATAGTACAATGACAAAAATTCAACTCCAAAGTTTACACGGACAAAGGTTCAAAAATTCAAGTTCAAAGATTAAATATAGGGTCCAAAGATTTACGAAGAGTCTGGCTTCAACTTCGTTTCAAAGAAAGATTTCATCAGCAGTGATTAACACCAAGTAGTGTGAACTTATTTCTTATTATTCAGGTAAGTAGATAATTCTTTATGTTGCTATGTAGTTGTTATCTGGGACTAGCCCTTCCATAGGTTTAGACACTTCTTATCAAAGGGCAGATCTTTGAAACAATGTGCTTGTTTGGTGAGAGCCAGTTTGGTGTAGTGGTTTAGTGTGTGGACTCTAATCTGGGAGAACCGGGTTTGATTCCCCACTCCTCCACTTGCACCTGCTGATGTGACCTTGGGTCAGTCACAAGCTCCAATCTCTTCTTTTTCTTCTAGCTCTAAGCTGCCTCTCAAGTTCTAGCAGCCACATTTTTCCCCAAAAATGGGGGGGCACTGTCATTAGCTACAAAAGGGAGATAAGACAGGTGACCTCCCCACCCAATGGATAAAGAAGTGTTAGCCGAACTGCTTTATCTACAGCAGTTGGCAAATTTTAATCTGGGTCCTTGCCAGTGTATACCAAGGTCCAGTCCATCCCCAAGGATTTGCCAGTAAAAGAGTCGAGGCTGGTGTTTCCAAAATAATCTGTCTTTTACTTAAGAATATATAAATCACATACAAACAATACTGAAGCACACACACATTCAATCAAGTTCCTCAGAAATACAGAATTAAAAATAGTCTCCTTTACATTCACAGGTATGGTGTTGGGTAAAATACTTATCTGTCGTGAAGCTTGTCCATCACAATGAAGAATGAAGGGTCAGAATATTAGAATACTAAGGGAGATTAACACACAGCTAGAAACCAGCCAACATGTGTGGGTCTCTTAACTGCAGATTAAGAGATCAAGTGGATTCAAGGGTTTTGGGATAGAAAGCTGGAAAAAAGAGGAGTTTAAAAGCAGACAGGGGGTGGGGGGGGAGGCAGCTAGCAAACGCCAGGCAACTGGCCCTCACCTTTTATAGGTGAATCTTTGGGTGGGTGGCAACTACGCCAACCTGTGGACCCACCTACCCATTAGTCCATCCCATAACTAATCTCATTGGCTGCGTGCAGTGAGGGGTTGCAACCTAAAAGGTTGGGACAATATTGTAACTCTAGATCTAACTCCAGGAATGGCATCTGGTCAGGTGTGAAAGTTGGTGTCAAGGAACCTCCTTGATGTGCAGATGAAGCTTGGCCATTCCCTGGTCATCAAAGATGCATCTGGCAGGAAATGCTCATTCGGATGTAAAGCCGAGATGTTTAATACGTGTCTTTCAACAGTTCATCAATGGGGGCTGCTTTTCCCTAAGTTGTTGTTTCTGCTGACAATAATGGCGATGTGTGCTTTCTCCCTCAGGCTAGTAGCTGTGTATTTGAAACCTCATTGACATGCAAGGCTTAGAGTGGTCACCTTCTCTGTGTAATGTCACAACAGGTTACTTGCACAGCTTTCTGTGAGCCTATGGGTGTGTGCGTGCACAGTCCATATAGTGTTTGGCAGCAAATATAAATCCATAAAGCAAAATATCAGTCTCATTCCAAACAGAAGGCAAGGTTGAAATGGGGAACTTTTAAAATAAAAATTGAACATGCAGGTCAGGCAAGCTAAATCCTTCCCCTCACCCTGCCCATCCATGGTTTACCCCACAGTAGCCAGTGAAATTCGAAATTTCCCCCCCAGCTTAGCTTTCATAACTAAAGTTGCCAGTTCTGTGTTGGTAAATACCTGGAGATTTGGGAGGCGGAGTCTGAGGAAGGTGGGGCTTGGTGGGAAAGGGACCCCAGCAGGGCACAGTGCCATAGAGTCTGCCTTCCAAAATGGCCACTTTCTCCAGGTGAACTGGCCTCTGCTGCCGGGAGATCAGTTATGTTTCTGAGAGGGCTCCAGATCCCACCTGGAGATTGACAAAGATGTCTCCAAAAAAGTCATAATCTGTAGCACAAGAGGGAATAAGTTCCAAAGATCAAGGAGAGCTGCTGAGAAGGCCGTCATATAGTTTCCCACCAAACAGATTTCTGACTTGGGGTTCCCTCAGTAAGGCTTATTTAGTTGACCTTAGTGCATAGACCAGTGTGTATGGATGGAAGCAGTCTACCAGATACCTTGTACTCAAGGCATTTAGGCCCACCCAGATTAACATTAGCGGTTTGTAACGGGCCCAGAAGCACCCTAGCTACCATGTTATGAACTAGCTGAAGCTGCCAAACAGTAGTCTGACCTGGATGGTGCCAAGGCACGTGTGACTATGGCTGGATCTGCCTGTTCCAGAAAAGGCAATAACTGGTGAACCAACCTATTTTGGAAAAGCTCCTTCCTTCCTTCCTTCCTTCCTTCCTTCCTTCCTTCCTTCCTTCCTTCCTTCCTTCCTTCCTTCCTTCCTTC
>NW_015168817.1:49815-55313 GCF_001447785.1 Gekko japonicus
CCCCTCCATTGTAGAGCCACTTCCGTTCGGAAGACCGAGGCTTCCAATTTTCACCCGCCTTTTTTTTTTAGGTCGGCGATATGCGTTGGGCGAAGCTTTGCCCCGGTGTTTGTTTTAAAAAGAAAAGAAAAGGTCCTTAGTTTAACGTTTTAGAGGAGTCCGGGACCTCAGGGAGGCCAGTTTGCTTTTTAAACTTTAAAGGTAAGTCCTCTCTTCAGGGCATGATTTTCTGGATGGGGTGTTTTGCGCATGCGCAAAGATCGCCATTCTGTGGATGGCTGCCTATGCGCATGCGCAAACTAAGTTAAAAAAACAAACAAACCGCCGACGCCCGCTGTGTGTGAACGGACATACAGCAATGGGCTCCACAGACAGGAGGTAAGTGTGGTCGCGTTTCAGCCAGCTTAAACTGCAACGGTTCCAACTGGTGCAGTTTATGCTGGCTGAAACGCCCCATCTGAATGCACCCAGAGTGTTGGACTGGATAGCCCTTTGGCCTGATCCAATATGGCTTCTCTTATGTTCTTAAATTCTCCCCCAACCTCAGAAGCCACACTGAAGGGGAATGCAACAGACACGGGCTACAAGAGCAGCAACCCCCACTCACTACCACTGGCAGGGTCTCAGCAGGGCCCTCAGAAGACCAAAATGGCAGCCCAGGAGATAGCAGCCAGTGCAGCGGCAGTGCAACAGTGGTGGAAGCAGCAGAAGAGAAGAGATTGGATTTATGCCCCGCCCTTCACTCGGAGTCTCAGAGTGGTTTACAATCTCCTTTCCCTTCCCCTCCCCACAACAGACACCCTGTGAGGTACGTGGGGCTGAGAGAGCTCTTTCCAGAACTGCCCTTAGGAGAACAGGTCTGGCAGAACTACGGCTTGCCCAAGGTAATCCAGCAGGTGCGAGTGAAGGAGTGGGGAATCAAACCCGGTTCTCCCAGATTAGAGACCACACATTTAACCACCACACCAAATAGGAGACCACCTGAAGGCTGGAAGCCCTCCTCAAGAGTTCAAACAACAACCCAAAAGGAAGAAGAAATGAAAACACAATTGCCTTCTATGTGTCTCCAAATTCAATATCTCTTGAGGGGGGAAAAGGAACTTATTTGTTCGCCAAGTTCTGTTTTCTGCCTCATCTGCAAGGGGAAAGTTCATCTGGTTTAATTTTCTACCCATGTCCTTCCTCTTCCTCTCAGTGGCCCACATAAATCCTCACACCTTCTTTTCATACTTTATAAATACCTTGAATCCCATTTCCTGTTTTTTTTAAAAAAAGAAATTGCTCTTTTCATTTTCTGGACTACTTATCATGTTTTGATCCAATCTCTTTTGTATATTCCCCAGCTGAGCGATCACATTCAGGTTTTGTTTTACTGATGGCCAGGGGATAATCCTCCAAGCATTAACCACAGATCTCTTAATAATAGAAGTAATTATATTAATATTGAAAGCCTGAAGCAATAACACTCCACAACATTTTTTTTTATTATTCACAACGGTCTGCTGTGGCACGCCTCTTTCTTATGAAGAGGAAGTAACTTCAACGATTTAAAAGAATCATACAACTTTTGACAGATTTTATCTATTATTCATTGTGGGGGTTATCGAGATAAGACAGGGGTCACATTGTTGTTAGAGAATAAGCCTGATATTTGCTTTATGGACTGCTTATTGTTACACACAATGGACTGTGCACATACACATAGGCTCAGAAAACTGTACACTTGAGGTCACCTGTTGTGATGCCACACATAGAAGGTGCCTGCACATACCTTACATGTAAATAAGGTTTCAGGTACACAGTTCCCCAGCCTGGTGAAGAAGCACAAACTTCCATTATTGTGAGCAATGGAACAACAACTCTAGGAGGAGACCGCCCCCCGTGACAGAGCT
The DNA here is from genome assembly GCF_001447785.1 of Gekko japonicus. Classification (NCBI taxonomy): domain Eukaryota; kingdom Metazoa; phylum Chordata; class Lepidosauria; order Squamata; family Gekkonidae; genus Gekko; species Gekko japonicus. The sequence goes on from NW_015168817.1 coordinate 51,708, forward strand.
GCTTGTAGTCACGTACTACCCATCGCTTGCTTTGTTCCTGAGCTGGAATTTCCTGCCATATGGGCATTTGGTTATCAGTGAAACTGGCCAGCTTCATCAGCACTACAATGGAGCATCCTGACGCCTAGATTTCACCACCAATGTTCCCTCTAAGCTGTAGAGTCTTGTGAGCAAGAATTCTACTTTGTGAGCTACTGGCATTAAATCTGTGAGCGAGCGATTTGGCTTCTACATAAATTAGTTTGCTCTGGAGCCCTCCTTCCTGAGCTAAGACAGAAATGTGTGAGCCGGAGGGTAAAAACCTGTGAGCTAGCTCACACTAACTCAGCTTAGAGGGAACACTGGTTACCACCCACCTCTTGGACCCCCTATAAAAGGAGAGAACCAGTCACCTGGCCCCTCCTACCTGGCTAGATAGCATCTCCCCTGCAACAGTTTTTAACTCCGCATCTTCGGCGGGAAGCCTCGGGTGAGCCATGGGAGCTCTATGCTTCCCAGATGTTGCGGTGTGATCGCGTCCGGAAAATCCGCCTATCTTCCATCTCTGTAGCATGGCTAATGCTCCGTGTGACCGCAGCCATTGATTAGCAACCTTATTTATAAGACTGTGGTCTTGTGTTCCAGTCCTAGATGCCTATATTGACATCATTTCTCTCTAGTGAAAGTACAGTAAGTCTGGGGAAACCATGGGTGTAGCAACTGATAGGGCCCTCCTATGCCCTGCGGCAATAAGACTGAAGGATTGTGGGTAAAAATTCTAAACACTCCACACAGAAAACTTTATGAGGGAACAGGCAAATCCCAGAGCCAGCCCAGGCTGGCGTCGAGAATCACTGAATTAGGACCATTTTGCCAATTGTGCTTTTAAAACTGATGAATGTGAAGTGGCAGGTGGACAATTTATTTTTGAAAGGTGTCTCATTTCAGCCATCAAAAATGATGAAACGTCCATTTTCACAGTTAAGGAAATGCGAGTTTGTCAGTCAAATCACCCGAGAAATTGCACATGCGTTTAAAGGCTGCGCCTTACTTCATCCAGAAGTGCAATTAATTCTCCCTCGAGCTCGCAGTAAAAAAAAAAAAATCTAAAGATATTAATTATTGATTTAAAGTTTGGATGTTCACTTCCAAAGGTCAGACTTCAACATCCCCATCCATTACGGGCTGAAAACGTAATATTTGCTTTGAAGAGAAGCGTTCTGCGGAATGGCACTTCTAACAAATGCTTCTCCTAACCTTCACGCGATACAGTACAAAGGTTTTAAATGAAACTTTGCTGCATGGCAGAACCCCCCTTCTCTGGCCTTGCTTGTCCTCTGTGCAGAGGCCTTTCCCCTCCCAAGTGACTGTCACATAGGAGAGGCCAACTGAAAACATTCCCAGCTAAGATTCCATACCTTTTGCGCTCCAATGGACCTGCACTATACATAAGAAGCAAGGTGATTTCCATAGGAATGAGATAGGGTTGCCAAGTCTACTTACCTGCAAAGGGGGGAATTCCTGGCTCCGTTGGGAATCTCCCCACACACGTCACGATGACATCACCAGAAGTGACGTCATCGTGTCGCCCACGTTGGGGGCGGGGCACCGTGACTCGAGGGAAAACAATAGAGTTTTCCCTCGATTCACAGAGTGTCCCCCCCCGCAATGTGGCCAGCGTGATGATGTCACCCTCCGGACGCCCTTTGGCAGGGGGTGGAGTTCCCCTGGGGCCCGATCCGCCGGCGGCAGGTAACGACCTTCCAGGTGGGAATTTACCCACCCCCAGCAGGGGCTTGGCAAGCCTAGAACAAGAGGATACTAGGTTGCAAGTAGATATGAATGGATTTGCACATTTGTAGTGCACACGTACTATGTATTGGGGTATTCAGTTAATATAGCAGGGTTTAGAAAAAGAAGAAGAGGAGGAGGGGGGGTTGGATTTATACCCCGCCCTTCACTACCCAAAGGTGTCTCAGAGCGGCTTACAAACTCCTTTCCCTTCCCCTCTCCACAACAGACACCCTGTGAGGTAGGTGGGGCTGAGAGAGCTCTGACAGAAATGGCTCTTTTTCAAGAACAGCTCTTATCAAAACTACGGCTTGCCCAAGGTCATCCAGCCAGGTGCAAGTGGAGGAGTGGGGAATCAAACCCGGTTCTCCCAGATTAGAGTCCGCGCACTCAACCACGACACCAAACTGGCTCTCAAAAAGCTCTCCCAGAGCAAGAGAATACTGTCATTGGCAAAAAGTGTAAAAACTGCACAGAAACAATTAGGATGATCCTGTTTGGTGGGCAGACTGGGTTACTGTTTAGGTTGGATGAAGTCCCTGCCAGAAAAAGACACACCAAGCTATTTCTTACCCACACTGTCCTTCCTGCCTTTCAGTGTCTGGGAAACTGATACCCAACAGTGAGCTGCCAGAATAACTATCATAAAAAAAAAAGTTAGAAATAATTCTTTTCAGATTCGGGATATTCAGAATATTCATGCTTGATCATTGCTTGGGTTTATCTTGCTTACTACGTATCCAACTCCATATTCCAGGTGTGATGCAGCTTCGTAACTTCATTGTCCATGAACAAGTCTTGTGCGGGGTCAGCCATCAGTGTTATCACTTCAGACATGCTAATTTTCATATAATATAGTGCCAACCTTCATGCCACAACCATTAGAGAAGCTAATTGTCTTTCATACAGCGGCTTTTGCTCACAGCATTTTTCTCAGCAGGGCAAACTGAAGCTTATCAGGAGTCTAATAAGCTTTCCTGAATTTTCTTCCTGTACAAGCAGTAAGGAAGCAATTTAATGACTTCGCCTTTCCTAGGGGCACAGAGGAAAAAATGGAAAAAGCTAAACATGGAGTCTTATTAAACTGTGTAATTAATTTAAGAGTACAGATCAACCTAGAGAAGTATGTTATTAAAACCTGATGAGAACCAGAAGTAAGATCATAGGTGACTAACGGTTTGATCCTGATGAATCCCTTATGAAGAAAAAGAAGAAGAGTTGGTTTTTATACCCTGCTCTTCACTACCCCAAGGATTCTCAGAGTGGCTTGCAATCACCTCCCCTTCTTCTCCCCACAACAGGCCCCTTGTGAGGTGGGTGGGGCTGAGAGAGCTCTGAGAGAACGGGGACTGGCCCAAGGTCATCCAGCTGGAGGAGGAGTGAGGAATCAGTCCTGGTTCTCTCTCTCTTTTTTAAAAATTTTTTTATTTAATTATTTTTAAAAAACAGACACAGACATCAAGTATAAACCCCCTCCCCATAAAGAAAAACAAACTACAGTGTACCCATAACAGCAGTAAAAAAAGAGAGAAAAGGAAAGGGGGAAAAATGTGAAAAGCAAGCATATTAAGGCATTGATAGAGAGCTCAACATTCAGCATAAATACAAAGAGAAGGAATTATTTTCCCTTCTTTTTTCTTTTTTTCTATGAACATGCATAATTAATGTATAATTACAACATGATTAAAGTCTATATAGAGAGGGTTATTTAACTTTATCCCATAATCTGAAGAAGGGCTTAAACATACTTTGGGTATTGTTCTGAGTTGTGCATAAAATAAAATTGTGCCATATTTCAAAAAAGTCTACAGTTTTGGCTTTGGATTTGATTGTTCT
>NW_015168817.1:56098-64362 GCF_001447785.1 Gekko japonicus
ACTTGAGCCACCGCAGCTCAATTTAGACTTTAGAAGTCACCTTTTCATTTTGTTTCTCCCATATTCTCAGTAGGGCCAAAGCTGGTGTAGCACAGATGGTTTGATGTGTAATTTTCGCAAATTCTGCAAAAAAAATTCTCCCAGAACTGTGACACTACTGGACACAGCCACCACATATGAATATAATACCCTTGCTGATTACACTTTCTCCAGCATTTTTTGTTATTTGTGTTAGTTATTCTCGCAAGGCGAACTGGGGTGAAATACCATCTGTGTGATAATTTTAAGAAGTTCTCTCTAAGAGCTATTGATATAGTTTTCCTTGTTTGGGTAAACCATATCTTATTCCAGATATTTTGCTCTACCTTTATTCCAACATCTTTCTCCCATATTATTTTCAACCCATTTAGCAAATTTGAGTCTATCTCAATTAGATATGGAGCTGCGGTGGCTCAAGTGGTTAAGATGCTGAACTACAGGCTGTGGAAGGTCAGTAGTTCAGCAGTTTGAGACCCAGGGTGCCGCATGACGGAGTGAGCTCCCGTCTCTAGTTTCAGCTCCTGCCAACCTAGCCTTTCGAAAGGAAGAAATTGCAAGTAGATAAATAGGTACCACTTCGGTGGGAAGGTAACAGCGTTCTGTGCGCCTTGGTGTTTAATCATGCCGGCCACATGACCACAGAAACGTCTTCGGACAGCGCTGGCTCTTCGGCTTTGAAACGGAGATAAGCACCGCAACCCTAGAGTTGGATTCGACTGGCTTTCGAGCAAGGGAACCTTTACCTTTTACAATTAGATATGCGTATATTTTAGAGGTTACTCCCTTTACACTTGTCCTGTGATCCATTAAAATCTGTTCAAATTTCAATAGCTTTCTAGACATGGTTTGCTTTACCATAGAGTTTACAATTAGGTAATGCAGTTGATATAGCGAAAACCAATTTAACTCTCCATATTAGAGCCGATCTCCAGGTAAACTGATGTCTATCACCTGGGGATCAGTTGTAATCCCAGGAGATCTCCAGCCACCACCTGGAGGTTGGCAGCCCTGAGCTATGTAGTGTGGGGGGCGAATAAACAAGTAATTTTACAAATGCCAGATGGGCCTAGGGTTGCCATCCACTAGGTGGCAGCTGGAGATCTCCTGGAATTACAACTGGTCTCCAGACTACGTAGATTGCTCCTTTATTATTTGTTCAAAACATTTATTCCACCTCTCCTGGAGAAAATGCCTGCTTTGGAGGGTGTCCTGTATGGTTTTATACCCTACCAAGGTCCCTCCTGTCCCTAAACCCCACTCTCCCAGGCTCCAAATCTTCAGGTATTTCCAAACCTGAAGTTGGTAACCCTAGGTGAGACATAGACATAGAGGAGAACAAAGAGAAGACATAAGAACATAAGAGAAGCCAGTGTTGGATTGGGCCAGTGGCCCATCCAGTCCAACACTCTGTCACACAGTGGCCAGAAATACCAGGTGCCATCAGGAGGTACAGCAATGGATCAATGTTCCCTCTAAGCTATGGAGCCCTGTGAGCAAAAATTCTACTTTGTGAGCTATTGGCATCAAAGCTGTGAGCAGGAGATTTGGCTGCTGCATAAATTAGTTTGCTCTGGAGCCATCCTTCCTGAGCTAAGACAAAAATGTGTGAGCCAGAGGCTAAAAAAACTGTGAGCTAGCTCACACTAACTCAGTTTAGAGGGAACATTGCATCTCACCATCCTGCTTGCTACTGGATCACAAACCCTTACTTGCATAAGTAGTGGCACTTGCCCCAGACTGAGAGTCCCTATCTATACCTTGTGGCTAATAGCCACTGATGGACCTCTGTTCCATATGCCTATCTAATTCTCGCTTGAAGCCATCCACATTTGTAGCCGTCACCACCTCCTGTGGCAGTGAATTATCTGTGTGAATCACTCTTTGGGTGAAGAAGGACTTCTTTGTATCTGTTCTAACCTGACGCATGCTAGTGCCTCTTCCCCCCACCCTCCCAACTTTGGTTTGTTGCCCAGCAGACTTCCATACAAAACAACCATTCTGAGAGACATACGAATTCTTATGGCCAGCACCATTTTAGAAGCAGCTGTAGTTCTACTAAGAAGATGGAGGAAAGCATGCAGAAATGTCTGGTCTCAACGGAAGATACTCAAAAAGTCAAGAAGAAGGTCGATAAAATGGAAAAACATCAAGAAATGCAAAATAAAAAGTTACTGATGCTTCAAATGGAAAAATCAAATTTGACTCTCCGATTTCAAGGCATAAAGGAAATTGAAAAAGAAGATCTCAGAAGGATTCTAGCGGAGGCTTTGGCGCCACTCACCGGCTGGGAAGCGAATAAACTAAGCGAGGAGATGGATCTGGTGTACAGAGCCTACTCCAACTTTACAAAGATGAATAATCTGCCGGCAGAAGTGGTGGTCAAGTTTACCAAACAGAGGATCAGAGATCAAATTTTAAGAGCGTCTTCATCAACGCCTTTGAAGATTGGAGAGCAGACAGAATCTTGAAAGATGTTCCATTTGAAATTCGAATGAAGCGGAAGGCATACAAAGGACTGACCTTGTTCTTGCAAAACCATCAAATTAGCTATAGATGGTTGATTCCAGAAGGACTTATCTTTAAATTTAAAGATAAAAGGGAGAAGATTGACTCCATCTTCAAAGCTCAAGACTTTTTGAAGAGACACGCCAGTTCAGAGGAAGCAGCACTTGCTAAATGGGAGGTATTTGGCAACGACGAAGACAGCGGCTCAGAGAAGGGGGACAAGAATCCGGAAGATGAAGGAGCAGCGAAAGGTTTATCTTACAATCTGAGAGACATAAAAGGAAGACAGCCCAGAACATGAAGATTGGTTCGGAAAGCGCATGAAAAGACTTTACTATCAATAAACCAAAGGGACACTACTAATACACTATGATTTCTATTTGTTTTTACAGGATAAGATGAAAGACGATTGACCAACTCACGGAAGAAGCCAAAAGAAGATACGATTAATACTAACAAAAGATTTATATACTAATAGAAGCATCACTCACTCTTTTCTTAATCCCGCTATATACCCTCCCTCTTTCTGAAATTAAAAGCAATAAAATTCTCTCCTTTTTAGGAGAGTTTACATACAAAAAGAAGAAGCAGCTGTAGTTCTTTAAAAATTACCATGAGGCCCCAACATGGATAGGACGTGCCGCGGCCCTAGGTGCTCACCCCCCCTTGCCCGATACCTTTCCATGTGCTGAAGCAGCCCCCGTCATGCTGTTTTATTACTTGAAAAGATGGGGGGAACTAGAGCTCCTAGGGCCACCCCACTACCTGCCCAATATGGTTCGGTGCCTCGCAGCAATTTTTAAAGAACCACAACTGCTTCTAAAATTGCACTGCAGGCCACAGGATGGATCTGTGGCCGCCATCGCATTTGGTTTGGCCCTAAGGATTATTCTTGGGCAAGGCCTTGGTGAGTTCTTAATCAGAACCCTAAGGAATCTTAGGGACTCAGACTTCTTTGAAGAAGGGAACGTCACAGTGGCCAATAGGCCAGAGTAGATCCTGTGATAAATGGTGTGGCCATGACCTAAGTGAGAGCTAAGGGCTTGGGCCTACTCAATAATCTGAGTAACAAGCAGTTTCTGTTTTGCCTGTTGCCTGCCTCACCGCATCTCTCAGCAACAGAAGTTGGGTCTCACGCTGGCCCGTAGCTAACATGGGGCCCACGGGGCCTGGCCCCCTAGTGTTTCTTCTGGGCCCCCTCCCTCCCGGGAGGCCCCCAAAGTGCTCCAACTTACCACCTGCACTGTACTTTCATTTAATTAGCTGGCGGGCAACCTAAGGCCCCCTCCAAAAAAATTCCCTAGCTACGGGGTTCTTACGCCTCAAGTGACATCTAACCAGTAAGGGAGTGTGTTGCCAGCATGATGCGTAACCATACAACTTACCTCAACCACCGAGACATATGCTGTTACCGAGGGATGTCATGGAAATAGACCTGGGAGAGCACAACAGGCCTCCCACTCGGCCTCACTTCTTCACGGGGGTGTCGAAGGGATAACAAAGAAATGAAACATATTTTTTTAACGTTGAAAGGAGCTGCAGAAATGGAGAAGATTTTTTTTAAGTAAAGCTTTTATGAGGCCAGTAGAACTTATCCGTGAAGTTCTATTTGTCATATTTCTCATTCTCACGGCTAATCCTTTTAACATAACACATAGAAAATGCCAGTAAGATCATGCATATAATGTCTAAATAGTTATGTAATCTGAGAACTGTATCAGACCGAACAACTGAAGATCACAAGGACGTGATAATGTATGGAGGGCAGGATTCTGGAGCAGCCACAGAAAACGGACCTGAAGCAAAGTTCTCCTTTATCCGCTAGTAATCGCCCAAAGAAAACGTAGATTGCTTTTCAGTCCTCATTGTTGTTGGCATTAGCAGAACGAAGAATGGTTACCTGTCACAATAAAGCCAATAGAAGATGAGTCACCTGCCACACCTTGAAATTAAACAAGGTGTCATTCTACAGATCCTGAGAAAACATAAAAGTTTAGAACACAAACATTTAGAGGAAGGGGCTGTGGCTCTGTGACTGAGCATCTACTTTGCGTGCAGGAGGTCCCAAGTTCAATCCCCAGCATCTCCAGTTAAAAAATTATCAGGTAGTAGATGTCACAAAAAACTTCTCTCTGCCTAGGGCTGCCATGTCCCACCTTGTCACCAAGGGAGGGTGGAAGAAGAAGAAGAGTAGGTTTTTAGCCCTAGAGTCGGATTCGACTGGCTTTCGAGCAAGGGAACCTATACCTATACCTATTGTTCTTGCTTCTGTTATTCCAGTATGCGTCACTCTCTGTAACAATACATAATACCACCACCGGGCCCCTGATGTCAGGGGTGTAGCATATGCTAATGAGTTATGCTAATGAGTTCCCCTAGCTCTTTTTCTACGAAATGACCCCTGAGTTCAGCAGTTCGAGACCCGAGTTGCCACACGACGGAGTGAGCTCCCGTCTCTAGTTCCAGCTCCTGCCAACCTAGCAGTTCGAAAGCAAGAAATTGCAAGTAGATAAATAGGTACCACTTCGGTGGGAAGGTAACAGCGTTCTGTGCGCCTTGGTGTTTAGTCATGCCGGCCACATGACCACGGAAATGTCTTCGGACAGCGCTGGTTCTTCGGCTTGGAAACGGAGATGAGCACCACAACCCTAGAGTCAGATTCAACTGGCTTTTGAGCAAGGGAACCTTTACCTTTTACCTTTTCTCTACCTTAAGAAGTGACAAAGAGGCTTACAATTGCCTTCCCTTCCTCTTCCCAGAACAAGCACATTGTGAGGTTGGTGGGGCTGAGAGAGTTCTGAGAGAACTGTGACTAGCCCAAGGTCACCCAGCAGGCTTCATGTGGAGGAGTGCGGAATCAAATCCGGTTCTCCAGATTAGAGTCTGCCCCTCTTAACCACTTTACCACACTAGCTTTCAGGAGGGATAGGGTTGTTAGCTCCAAGTTGGGAAACTCCTGGAGATTTGGGGGTCGAGCCTGGGGAGGACTGGAACTTCAGTGGGGTACAAGGCTATAGAGTCCACCTTCTAAAGCATCCATTTTCTCTTGGGGAAATTACCTCTGTAGTCTGGAGACGAGTGTGGGTCCATGAGTGAAAGTACTCTTTGGTCCCAATCAGATGGGTCTTTCAATCAGTGCCAGGCACAAGTGCCTGGTGGATTTAAAGGGAAAGACCTAACAGCAACACCTGGGAAATGTGCAGCTTTTGTGTTCAGCCCATTCAGCCCCACCAGGGAGCCATACTTTAAAGATACTACTTAAAGTCCGGGGCTAATGCTTGCTGACAGGCCAGTGGCAGACTTTCCCCCATCTGATCATTCCAGCGTGCAATCCTTCCATTGGGATGGCCTGACTCCAGACCCGAACGGCTGCCATTTAAAAAAATTCTTAGTGATATGTGTATAAGCAGGTAAACGCGCGACAGCTGCAGAGCTCCGCTCAAATGTCCTGGACAATTTTGTGTTTCTTAGTTGCCCGTGAATTTTATGAACTGCATTAATTAAAAAGGTACCTCGAGGGAGGTACCACTGGTGGTGCTTTAACCATTAAATTGCACACATGCGCGGAAAAACACATACACGTTGAGGCACAGCTGCGCATGTGCAAACAGAATTTTTTTTTAAAAAAAGAAACTGACCGTGCAGCTCCTTCAGGTGGACACCGTCTAGACAATCCACCACAGAGTACGTTCACGATAAGGGGAGCTGTCTGGTCATGCGCCGCCAGATAAAAAAGATCTGGATCAAAGCCGGGCCAATGGCGGGACTAGCTGCCCGTCTGAATGCAGTCTTTGCGATACAAACCTATGATCAGGATTCCACCATATATATTAGGAGCAGGGCTTTTTTTGTAGAAAAAGCCCAGCAGGAACTCATTAGCATAATAGGCCACACCCAAAAGCAGGAACTCATTAGCCTATTAGGCCACACCCCTGACAGCACAGCTCATTCGCATGTTAGGCCACACCCCCATGTTACCAGAAGTGTGGTCATCCAACCACACCCACCTTTTGCTTCTTATTCTCTTTACCTTGTTGTCAAAACCCAGGGCTTTTTTTTTTTTGGAGCAGGAACTCCTTTGCATGTTAGGCCACCCCCCCTAATGTAGCCAATCCTAATGAGTTCCTGCTGTTGGGTGTGGCCTATTGTGTTAATGAGTTCCTGCTGGGCGTGGCCAACTTGGGAGCCAGCCGGAACTCCGTTCCTGTGCGTTCCTGCCCCAAAATAGCCCTGATTAGGAGTAAAGCTATGCAGAGAGGTTCTTTAGTCAGTTGCTGATGACTCCTGCTAGAATGGTGAGCACGGGGCTCGGAAATACCTTGGAGAGTGGGGTTTAGGGAGAGGTCTTGGTAGGGTATAATGCCATGCAGTCCACCTTCCAAAGTAGCTGTTTGCTCCACTGTAACTCTGGGAAACCTCCAGTCCCTACTTGGAGGCTGGCAACCCTAACTCCTGTAGACCTCTGTGATGGTAGGTAAAAAGAGGCAAAAACCTAGCAGTTATGTCTAACACCTCAGTAATCAAGGACTTAACAAAACTCACCCAATGAGTTCTATAGCAAGAGTCCAGTAGCACCTTAAAAAGGTAAAGGTAAACAGGTTCCCTTGCTCGAAAGCCAGTCAAATCCGACTCTAGGGTTGCGGTGCTCATCTCTGTTTCAAAGCCGAAGAGCCAGCGCTGTCCGAAGATGTTTCCATGGTCATGTGGCCGGCATGACTATGCACCAAGGCGCACGGAACGGAAGCACCTTAAAGACTAACAAAATATGTGGCAGGGTATGAGCTTTTGTGAGTCACTGCTGACTTCTTCAGATACACAGTAGGGGAAAGATGGGTCTTTGGGGGGGCATAGAAGGGTGGGATTTGGGGGCTAACATTCTGCTGGTCCCGAATATCCCCCAGGGAGCTGGGCAGATCATGCTATTTGCTTTCCAGTGCTCGGGTGATGTGGTGGAACAAGGCTACCTTTATTTAGAGCAGGGGTCCCCAACCTTTTTGAGCCTGTGGGCACATTTGGAATTATGACATGGCACGGTGGGCACAGCAACAAAACGGCTGCCACAAAATGGCTGCAGCAGCTGATGCCAAAGGAACATTTTAAAAAATCTGCACAGCCAATCAAAGTCTTGCTGGGTGTTGGCTGGTAAGGTAAAGGTTTCCCTTGCTCGAAAGCCAGTTGAGTCCGACTCTAGGGTTGCGGTGCTCATCTCCGTTTCCAAGCCGAAGAGCCAGCGCTGTCCGAAGACATTTCTGTGGTCATGTGGCCGGCATGACTAAACACCAAGGCTCACGGAACGCTGTTACCTTCCCACCGAAGTGGTCTCTATTTATCTACTTGCAATGTCTTGATTTCGAACTGCTAGGTTGGCAGGAGCTGGAACTAGAGACGGGAGCTCACTCCGTCATGCGGCACACTCAGGTCTCGAACTGCTGAACTACTGACCTTCCACAGCCTGCAGTTCAGCATCTTAACCACTTGAACCACCGCAGCCAGTACCATGGTGGAATATTTGGTTAATATATACCAACCAAAAATACCAACAGCTCTTGGCTTCCTCTATCCAAATATTTCACATTGGGCATATCCCACCCCACTCTCTTGACGGTCAAGGCCTCCTGGAGGGTTTGCCATGCACCAGAGTTTTGCATCTTCTCAAACATACATTTCTTTAATAATTGCAACAGTAAACTCGTTACAGAGAGTGACGCATACTGGAATAA
>NW_015168818.1:0-1140 GCF_001447785.1 Gekko japonicus
CTGACCTACCCATGGAACCTCCTCATTACGTATACCACAGCTAGCTATACTAGGCACATTTCTGTCTAGGAGACTGTGGCATACCAAAAGAAGATACCAGCCTTCCAGGCAGGGATACAGTTGCTTGGACTCTGGACTATCTCTGGCCAGCAGATGAATGATAGATGAACAGAGTCAGTCCATTTGAGGCTGATGCGTAAATTGTGGACAGGATTGACTAATTGATATTCCTAGGGAAATACGACCCAGCATTAGTAGAAGCTGCAGTTGACAGAGGGAAGAGCAGCAGTGGATGGCGAGGAGGAAATAAACCTGTTCTTTGCCTGCCATTTTTCTGCTCAGAAGTCCCCCTCTGATAGCATTTGCTTCTTTGGATGTCCAATTAAAAAATCTGGGGGAATTTACACGCCACTGTGTGTAATGTGTAGTTCGGCCCTCAGGGAACAGAACTCTCTGTTAAGTCTTTCTCCTATTGATTGCATAGGCACTAAAGTGTCTGACAGCGGAGGAACTGCCTTTTTTAAAGCTGGCAGTTTGTTTTCCCACTTACCTTAGGTTAGAACCGGTTAGAACAGATAAAAGGAAGTACTTCTTCACCCAAAGAGTGGTTAACAAATGGAATTCACTGCCACAGGAGGTGGCGGCTACAAGCATGGACGGCTTCAAGAAGGAATTAGAAACGGGGACCCAAAATACTCGTGGGGGGGAGGAGCTCCACATGGAGGAGGAGGAAGCAGCCACGGGTGAGCCTTCTCCCCCGCCCCCTGGCATTGACAGTAGGCTTGCCAAGTCCCCCTGGGGGGCGGGGAAACCCCTGCCCCAGAGGCCCGTTCCCCGCCGCCGGCAGATCGGGCCCCAGGGGGAGCCCCACCCCGACATGCGCGTTACCCAGAAGTGATGCAACCACGCTGGGTGCGGGGCCACGGTCATCCGAGGGAAAACTCTATGGTTTGCCCTCGGATGGTCATGGCCCCGCCCCCAGCATGCCCGGCGGCGTCATGTCACTTCTGGGTGACATGCGTGCGGTGCATGCGCGCGCTCCAGATGCCAGCCGGGAGTCCCCCGCTGTAGCGCAACACCCGACTTGGCAACCCTAATTGACGGCGAGGCCCACGGGGCCCCCAGCCGCAGGGCTCGCTA
>NW_015168818.1:8849-63172 GCF_001447785.1 Gekko japonicus
GACGGCTTTCCCAGCCTCTGCTTGAAGACATTCAGCAAGGGAAAAGCTCACCTCCTACTCCCAGTAGATTGATTCCGTTGTCAAATCACAGTTACTCCTTATGTTCCTTTGCCTTTCTTGTCACTTGTGCCCTTTAGATCGAGTCTTGCCATCTGCAGTGGGATATCTGTTTGGGAGAGGCTCCATTTGGGACTTAAAAAACAGTTTGGGATCTAATTACAGATGCTAGAATAACTTTGGAAGCAGCAAAAAAAAAAACCTCTCGCTCATCCAGTAATGGTTGCACACAGTTCGGTATATGATAGTCTTGAATAAGATGACTGTTTATAAATGCAGGTGGAAGTAGAAGGCTTGGGCAAGTGAAATATATGTAGGGCTCTGTTTACCTGTTAATCACCGGAATAGGCATAATTCATCAGCTGGAGTCAAGGAGCAGGTGCTGGGATGTGTTTAAAATAATTGACTGGAATATTTATATTTTGTTGCTTGACAGTCTATTAAAAGCGGTTATCTTCTTTGCAAACAGAAAATAATGTAATGCACAGGCATGCCGCTGCTATCGTAGAAACGCGGTGTGTTATATGATAACGTGATGTATGATGCTGCTAATGGAAATCAGTAAAAATTTGGAACAGGTTTCTTACGTTAACGGGAATAGCACAAGACAAGTTGGCGAGGGAGGGCCACCCAGTGTCACTGCTGTAATAGAAGAATCTACGTGGAGTTACCACAACTGTCAGTTACCATTGATAAGAGGAGCGAGATACGTCCGCATGAACGGAAAGCCATCAATATCAAGAGAAGGTTGTTTTCAGTGGTGCTATCTTGGCTGAAGAATGGCCACCTTCAGCAGACACCATTAGACTACATCGCTGTCCGCATTCTGCCTGATAGTTATCCCCTCCTGGTTTACTAATGCTTTTAACCAACGTTTAAATGTCGGTCCTGATCTTCCTTTTTGTTTACCCCCATTTGTCTGTTTTCGCAACATCTAGCTTTATGTCTTTTATGGTACCATGGTTATCGGATGAGCAGCATTTACGGGGTTTGTTTGGGACGAGGGTCATAAAGCAGTCGCTGTTGCCTCAGTGCAGTTCAGAGTCGAGGCTTCCAAGGCCCGGCTCTGACACCCCCCTTGCTGTTTAACAATAATGGAATCCATCTAACTGTAAAGAATATTTTGCTTGTGGGTTTTTCTTTATTCTTAGGACGTCATCTCTGTTCCTGTTGTGTTCTCTACAGACAGACTCCAGCATCTTAACCTGTGTGGTCGCTTACTACTCTGGTGACAATGCCCTAAAAGTGACATATACCAACAAGCAATAATTCATCTTATGAAAGGTATCATTTATTATTATTTACTCTTGATCTCCTGGCAATAAGCTCCTCATAATAAACTCATAAAAGGCAGACAGAACTCAGACACCACAGGAACCAAGGCAGTAGCCCTGTGCAAATGGGAGCAGGAAGATATTAGATCGGGAAGATATTGGGGCAGAGGTTCTGAAAGTTGGCCAGTGAGACATGACTACTTATATAATCTCCATCCAGTCCTGAGAGATGGTGCAAAGGCACCTACGGTCTCCGTTCCACCAGTAAATCCTGTGCAACACCAAATCAGTGAGGAATAAAATTTCACTCTTCGTAGGCTCCTGGAGGATGTAAAATGTACCTGACTTGCATGACAGAAAGTGAGTTTGAAGAAAATGATGGGGTGTGTCTGATACTGCCTGGTTGTGCTGTCCTTCATCAGCCCTTAACAGGAGAATAAGGCAGCATTGGCCATGGCGGCTGTCATCATCCACGAATCTTCCTCTTTTGACAGATTTCCTGGGCACAATATAGCCGGCGTTCATTGTGTGTTCCTTATGTTAGATTCCAGGCACAAATTGGGTTTTCCGCTCACGTACCAGCCACCTACTTCCTTCCTAGGCGCCTGGCAAAGGTAACCTCAGGTTTGGTGCTGGAGATAGCCAGATTGATTGCTCTGAGTGATTTCAGCATCCTTTCCTATGGCAGCCCTGGATTTCATAGCCCCCGGGAGTGATTTCAGCATCCTTTCCTATGGCACCTTGTCTGGGCCAGCCCTGGATTTCATAGCCCCCAGCCACTATTGGTGCATCTCGGGTTGTGACAAGTCCAATGCATACCGAAGGACATGCTTCGGACTTAAACTTTTGCAGTGACTCTTTGGGGGATGGCCTAGTCTTGGGACTAGAGGTTCATCCTGCACTGTGGCTCCTCAAGGCACAGGTGACTGTGACTCAGGCACTCTACAGGAGTGAAGAATGGATTAAAATGGTTCAGTCAGACATCAGAGACCGCCAATAAACAATGCAGTGGGACTAGTATTACAGAGCATAGCTCAGCCACCAGAGGGGGTGCAAGGGAAACCAGTGACACCCAACAAAATGCCTCAGATGGTTGGGGGAATCAGAATCCAATTAGGCATGACTTTCAGACAAGGTAAGAAGGAGAAGGAGAAGAAAAAGAAGAGATTTATACCCTGCCCTTCACTACCCGAAGGAGTCTGAGAGTGGCTTACGATCTCCTTTCCCTTCCCCTCCCCACAGCACACCCTGTGAGGTAGGTGGGGCTGAGAGAGCTCTCCCGAGAACTGCTCGTGAGAGAACAGCTCTGAAAGAACTTGTAACTGACCCAAGGTCACACCAGCAGCTGCATGTGGAGGAGCAGGGAATCAAACCTGGTTCTCTCAAATTAGAGTCCGCACTCCTAACCACTACACCAAACTAGGGAGAGAGAGAGAGAGAGTGTGTGTGTGTATATCTTGGGGGGTGGGGATCAGGTCTTCCTTCTATTTCAGGGCAGTCAGGATGCTCCAGAAGACAGTGTAATGCCTTACAAAACATGGATTCCTGATAAACTGTCAGAAGAGCCAACTATCATCTTGGCAGGTCATCTAGCACCGGAGTGTAATAACTGAATTAAAACAGACACAGAGACAACCTAGACTCTTTCTGCCCCCAGGCAGGGCACAGAAGGTGGTGTGTGAAGCTGGTGCAGTCAGAACAAGGGGCTGCAGGGCAGTGTTCCCTCTAAGCTGTGCACGTGCGCGGCTGCTCATTAACCCAGGAAGCCCCGCTCGGCAGCAGTCTGGAGCCGCACAGGGTCTTGCACTGCCCGTGGCCCATTTTAAGATCACAGCACTTATATTCTGCTCAGGATACGAACTGCTACGCTTAGGGTTTCCAAGTCGCTTACTGCTAATAGCGGGGGAGAGTTGGTCCCTACCCTAGACATTCGTGCATGCGCTTTGTGTGCGCGCCGTGATAATGTCACCTGGAAGTGACATCATCACGTTGGGCACATCGTTGGCTGACGCTCTAGCAATCAGCCTGGAAACTCTATGGTACCATAGAGTTCAACACTGGAAAAAAGGGGGGGCATTTAAATTTCTTAGGGGGCACTGGCTAACGCCACCCGCCCTCTGAGCCTGGCCCTAACACCATGCCAAGCAGCAACCCAGCAGAACTGGGGGAAGGGAGCAGGGTGGAGAAGGAACAGTGACCCATGGGGCAGCCATGCCAGCAGTACCTGGCGCAGCCCTGAGCTACACTGCAGCTTCTGCCCCCCAGGCCTCTACCCAAGACGCCAACCCCACCTCACCGTGGCCCCTCGGGGCACAGCTCCTTCCCCTACATCTGCCACCACTCGGGCCCTGGGCTCGATGGGAAGTTGTGGGGCCTTGCCAGTAAGTCAAGGGGCCTAGCCCCGAGATGCCCCACTGTAGCCACAGGCCTGCTTCTTGGGCTAACATGTTCTTTCTCCTGGCATATTCCCTGCTGACCATGAAAAGCTGTTCAGACCACCCTCTTTTTCCCTCACACACGTTGATAGCCCAGTACTGTTTAGTGCCAGCATCGTGGGTCGATGGGGAACTAGTGCAGACAGAAACACCTGCACACTGGGATTGTGCTGAAATCCTTTCCCTGCAGCTACAGCTGCCCGGACTTAATCTTCCAGGGATAAACATCTTTTGGTACTTGGCTGGCGTATACAAACCTTATTGTAGGCAGAGCTCAGAGAATAGCTGATGGTAGAGCAGGGCAGAATTTTCAAAATGGGCCTAGTTCCAAACTGACAGTATTGGCTTAAGAGGTGTTAAAATATCGGATTTTTTAAAAAATTGTATTTTCCATCTTTAAAAAGCATGGGTGTGAGAATAATGTTATCTGGGAGCAAGGTTAGTGGTCTGAAAAATATCATTTGCTCCGTTGTCACCTCCACAGAGCATTATCTCAATAAACATCTCTTGGAAACCCTATTCCATATGGTGAGACTCTTGTTTCCTGCACAGAACCTTTTAGCGGGGGAACCTCTGCCCTCCCCGGGGCCTGGCCACCCTAGCTCCACTCAGTAGGAGGGAAAAAGTAGAGGGAGCTTTGCCAGGGTTTTTACCCATTTACAGGGATCTGTGATTATGGGCGTGGGCGCAGGTCTGTAGCCAAGAACATGCTCTCTCTCTCTACAAGGAGACCTGCTTCCATACCAGGAGAACCACATCTTTCTCAAAAAAGGCAACAGTGGAACATAGCAATAATCTCTTTGCCGTTTGTTGTTTGTAGTTGGTTATTTGTTAAGAGTTGTTTATATAAAATTTTTCAATAAAATTTCATTAAAAAAAAAAAAGACAACAGTGAAAATCCAGCATTCATTGAGACAGGACCTCTGCTGAGGGACAGTAGAGAAATGACTTCACAAGCCAGCCTCTTCACTCATCACCTTGGCATTGTTCCAGGAGTTTTGGCTATCCAGGGATAGATTTGTTGGCATCTCAGGACAATGCCGTGGTATTTTCTCTCAGTCAGATGCCCAGATTAGTGTGAGAGCCAGTTGGTGTAGTGGTTAGGAGCGCTGACTCTGATCTGGGAGAACCGGGTTTGATTCCCCCACTCCTCCACATGCAGCTGCTGGTGTGACCGTGGGTCAGTTACAAGTTCTCTCAATGCTGTTCTCTCAAAGGGAGACCCTAGCCATGGGACAAGAGCGGGATATCAAGTCTAATGTAAATAAAAAAAATAAATAAATAATAATTGCAAAGATGACCAACTCAAACAGGAGGAGGCAGAAATTATATGTTTGGCTCTTGGGTGGTTTTCCAGCATGGTTGCCATATTGATGCTCTACTCTGGAACTCCCATGGGCTCTGAACAATTCCCGTCTGTGGGAAGCTTTTGCTGCTCCCACATCCCAGCTGCTCCTTGTTCCCCACCCCTGGCTAAAGGTTGCCTTCCAGCTGTTCATCAGGCAGTGGGCTGTAAAAGAGCAGCAGGCTTTGCCTTGAAGGCAACGCTTGCGTTGTCCTGTTGACGCACGGACGTGGAGGGTGGGTCCCTGGCTTCCCTCAGAGTCAGGGAGCCTTGGGGTTGCTTTGACTGTTTGGACACTGAGCAGCAAGTGAAGTTAAGCCAAAGCTTTTTTCAGGACAAGTTACTTATGCAACATGAACATCAAGAATATGCAACTGCACTTGGAAGGCATAGCTGAAATGGTGCAGAGGTTAAAAAAAAAAATGCAACCTCAATCGGAAACCTTCCGCAGTTCAAAGGCTGAAGCCTAGCACACTCTATAGACAAGCAGCGGCCTTAGCTTCTGTTATACTCAGGGTTGCCAACTTCCAGGTGGTGGCTGGAGATCTCCTGGAATTACAGCTGGCCAGGCTGAAGCCTAGCACACTCTATAGGCAAGCAGCCGCCTTAGCTTCTGTTATACTCAGGGTTGCCAACTTCCAGGTGGTGGCTGGAGATCTCCTGGAATTACAGCTGGCCTCCAGAATGCGCCGATCCAGAGAAAATGGCTGCTTTAGAAGGTGATTCTATGGCGTTATACCCTGCTGAGGGCCCTCCCCACCCTTCGCCCCCAAAACCTCCAGGTGTTTCCCAACCCACAGCTGGCGACCCTAGTTATGCCATCAACAGGAGGTCTCTCCGTTTTGAGATGTCTTTCGGTGCAACATTTCTTAAAAGGAGCATCAGCCCCTGATTATCCATAGGTTCTTGTCATGGAGGCTGCACATTCTACAAGCTTTGACCAGGCCTCCCTTTGAGCACTTGGGCACAAAGGGATTTCCTTCGAGGTCTTTAAATGTTCTTTTTGCTAGCAGTCTGAAGAGGATCCAAAGAGGCTGAAGAGGATCCAAACTGGGCGTGCGATCACTAGGGGACTGTGCATCTTCCATAAAATAGCGATTTTACGCCCAGACGCCACAGTCATGCCTGAAATGAACTTCGTACACCACAAATCAGTGGACCATCTACCTGCCTTCTTTTTGCCCAAAACTTCTCACTCTAAGAACTGGCACACTGGACCTGCACAGGGGCAATGCATAAATGCCAGAAGAGAAGATTAGCTGATCACCCTGTCATGGGGAACATTTTAGCAGTTAGCATCCCTCAGAGAAGGATGAAGGGTAGATTTCATTAGAATATACCATTGCAGTAGCACTGTGTAGCTTTTTTGCTAGGGGGGGAATGACTCAGAACTAGGGTTGCCAAATGGGGGCAGGGGGCGGGGAAACCCCCACTTTGGAGGCCCGATTTCCGCCGCGGCGGAATCAGGCCCCGGGGGGAACTCCGCCCCCAAATCTGCGTCACCAGTGGTGACACAGCCACGTTGCTGACGTTGGGGACGTGGCTGAGCTCGTCGGGGGGGAAACCATATGGTTTCCCCCCCGACGCGTTCGGCCACGCCCCCAAGTCCGCAACGTCGCCCGCCATCCAGTGACGTGGCGGCGCCCTGCTCCCAACCTCGTCGAAGCCTCCCCCGCCGGTAAGTTTGCCAGACTTGGCAACCCTACTCAGAACCCAACTCCGAGCTGACAACCTAGTCAGCTGGGAGTCAGCTTTTGACCAACAGGCAGTCGCAAACTTGTTGAACAGCTGTTCAGATTTCTCAATGCAATCCGAACGCAACCCTGTTTAGCTCTCGATTTGATTGCGATTGTCAAATGGAGCAAGTTCAGCTGCTGGAGAAATGTACAACATCCCTGCTTATTTGACAAAACACTGTTATGGGTAACGTTGTATAGTTGACTGGTGGTAACATCATACACTGAGAAGTCCCAAGATGAATTTCACTTCAGCCATGGACGTTGTTTTCCACAGTGCCCTGTTCCCGCTGCCCCCTGCAACAGAAGGATAATACCATTTTATTTCACAAGAATACTTGCAGATTTTACTGAGATACAATATTCAAAGGCATAACGAGTATTTCTTCATAAATAGTTACGCTTCTCATCAATGCACATGGTGCTTTATGACATAAGCAAAAAAAGCGGGCTGGTTTCCACTGTGGGCAGATTTGTGGAATTAAAAGGCTTGTTGTAAGCTAATGTATTCATTGTTTGGATTGCATTGCATCAGGAAAGGTTCTGAGATTGGTGTTCGGTTTGAGGGAGGAACTGGAGAGAACCCTTTTTAGTCTTTTCCGAAGGATTGCATGGCCGTTTGTATTTCACTTGTCACATAAAAAAAAACACACCCCACTATCATACCCCCTGGTGAGGCTGTGGGGAAACGCTGACATTTCATGAAGTCGGCTCTCCGTTCTCGGAGCCTGGGAACTAACAAATTGTTTAGACTCCTTGTAACTTGGTAACAGAGAGGAATGAGACAACTTTATAGAAACTGACCCTCTGGGAGAGGAATAGAGCGAGGAGATGAGGACGGTTATCATATTGCTCTCTCCTCCTTTCCTTTATCCTTCCAGCAAGAGCCCGGTGAGGTAGGTCGGTCCTCTGGCGAGTTTCCATGGTAAAGCAGGGATTTGAGAGGTGTCCCCCGGACCCCAGCATGTCACTTGTTATGCTGTGCCAACTGTCACCTTGCATGTTTTGGCTTGGAGGGGAATCGCATGTTTACTTACTCCACAGTAAGCATAAGATGTTGCAGCTGGCAAAGACATTTTGAAGCCTCACCTGGGAGTAGCATTAGAAATCAACACGGATCCTTTTTTTTGGGGGGGGGGGTGCTTCTTCTTTTTTAAAGCAAGTTCCAGCATCAAATCCGTAGAGATTATTTTTAGCATTCTCATGGAGTTAAGGCCTCTGGCTGCTCAAGACCGTGGTCCATTCTGCATCTGGCATTCGCTCCACGTTTTATCAGCACATGACCTGGTTCCCCCTTGCCTCGGAATATCTGTTTTGATTGCATCGCCTCAGATCCTGGTTTCTGCATTGGCTAGTGTCAGCTTGCCATCTATTTTGTTTTCAGTGCTGGCTCCTGCATTGGCATGCAGATTTTCCTGTGTCAGTATTTGCCCCAGCGGTCATTAGCTGCCTGAGCCAAGTAATTCATGGCAAGGTGATAAAAACAGAGGGGAAAATAGGGGCAGGGGAACTGAGGGAGATCAGTGAACCCGTGTCAAGTCGTCTGCTTATTGTTCCCTTCGACTAGGAAGCGGAGGGAGGAAAAGGTGCCGCTCAAAACCACCTTCAGATTACCTGGGGCAACACTGTACTGACTGCGAAGTCACCCTCGAACAGCCATAAATCTATGCAGAAGGTACCATAAAACCCAATAGACAAAGAAAGTGAAAGCAGCATGCATGCAGAGGGAGATTAACCTCCCATGTGACTTTGGAAAAACTGAGAGGAAACAGATGGGTGCAGAATCAGCCTAAGAGATTTGACACGGTTTCCTCTCCAGGTTTTAACAAGGACTTAGACTTTTTTACCCACTGTAAGTGTTAACTAGCTTAGCAAAACTAGCAAATTACCTTTTTTATTTTTCTCAATCAAGATTTGACTTTAACGTAGTTACATTTTGTCCTGTACTTCCTGGATTTCATGTCCCTTTGACCCTGCTGTTTGTTTGTCATCCTACATTTATTGATTGACTGATTATTACAGTCAATGACCAGCGGAATTCATCCAGGTGTAGTGGTTAGAGTATTGGACTATGATCTGGGAGACCCAGGTTCAAAAACCCACTCTGCAATGGAAGCTCACTGGGTGGCCTTGGGCCAGTCACTCAGCCTAACCTGCCTCACAGGGTTGTTGTGGGGATAAAATGGAGGAGAGGAGAATTACGCAAGCTTCTTTGGGTCTCCATTGGAGAGAATGGCATGGTATAAATAAATAAAATGCACCCAAAGAAGTGAGCTGTAGTCTATGTTAGTATCATCATCATCATCACCTAGCATTGTATATAGAATAGCCAGGAGATCCTAAGATTATCTGGCAGCCAGAAGTTCTAGCTCTTTAGCATTATGCACCACTAGGTGGTGAGCTAGACTTGTTTCAAGGTAAGAGACGTTTCAGAGGTGGTTTGCCATTGCCTGCCTCTGTGTCCCGAGCCCTGGTATTCCTTGGAAGTCTCCCATCCAAATACTAGCCAAGGCCAACCCTACTTAGCTTCCAAGATCTGACAGGACTGGGCTAGCCTCGGCTACCCAGGTCAGGGCTCTGTGTTGGGAAAAAAACCTACTTAGCTTATAATGTGGCACTAGACCTCCTGTTTGTTTTAACTCCAAGCAGTAAGTATTCAGGGGTCAAAACGAAGACCAGGGATCATGAGCAAACCTCCACAATTAAATGGCCAAACAGAATTTAAAACATGGCACTGAATATTGTTGTTACTGGGTAGTGGGCGCTGCCATTTTCATGTGGCAGCACACCACTTCTGGCAAATAAATCTGATTGCTGACTCTCTGTGCCAGACTTCAATTGGCCACTCAGGTAAGAACTCTCATGAAGAAGTATAGGGCTGGGTCCAGTAAACACACATGAACACCCATAAAGCTGCCTTATACTGAATCAGACTCTTGGTTCCTCAAAGTCATATGTTCTACTTGGACTGGCAGTGGCTGTCCAGGGTCTTGGACAGAAGTCTTTCACATCACCTACTGGTAATGTCTATCAATGGAAGGGATTTCCATCAGTGGAGCAGAACTTTCTTGCTTATTGAATCCCACTGCAGACCCCAATCGTTCCTGAAACGCTGTTCTTGGGGTACGGGGTACCCCCAGGAACTGCATGAGGGGTATGTCGGAGATCTGCAGTGGAATGGGGAATTAATGAAAATCACATGCACCCTTCCAGTATTGGACATCTACAACTGGATCAAACCCATTCAAAAAAGTTCTCAAATATAGTCTCATGGGAATTAATCTATCACAAAAGCATTGATAAGTTTTCCCACACTCTAGTACACGTACATTCACACATGGGACTCTTCTCGGCAAAGTAACTATTAGCACGTTCAGCCACTCTGATGATAACAGACCTGTCCAGGTGATTCTTGAAATAATAAGCATACCACCTAGCCACATGTGGCCACAGTATCAGGGCTTCTTTCTTCTCCATGTGGCCCCTTCTCCTACCTGTAAGCAACATCCTGTGTTAGCATCAGAAGTGACTCCCGGAACAGAAGTCAGTCACCCTCGAACAGCCATAAATCTATGCAGAAGGTACCATAAAACCCAATAGACAAAGAAAGTGAAAGTGCCATGCAGTGTAGAGGGAGATTAACCTCCCGACGTGGCTATGGAAGAACTGCGAGGAAACAGATGAGTGCAGAATTAGCCCGTGTCTCAGGGGGCTTTTCACACATTACCAGGGGTCATTTCGTAGAAAAAGAGGTACAGGAGCTCATTAGCATAACTCATTAGCATAACTTATTTGCATATGCCACACACCCCTGACATCACCAAGTGTGTCAGAAGGCAACACCCACCATTCAGGCTCCACTGGACTGTTTTGGATTGCTAGCTATTGGGCGGGGGAACGTGCAGAAGAGGGAGAGCTTGTACCTGAATAAAACTTGAAGGTGCCACTGGACTGTTTTGGGCGGGGGGGGGGCCTCTGCAGCTTACCTGGCTGCTTCTTGCTCTGACTGAGGGCTGCCGGGAGCGGGGGGGGGGCTTGTTGCATGTGCCCGCCCCCTGGGCTCTTTACTGCCGGAGCTCCGCTCCTGTGCGCTCCTGCAGGAAATGACCCCTGCACATTACCATTTTAGGCATACAGTTTTGAATGGCTGGGTAGTTAAACCTGTGTTTATATACCCCCCCCCCCCAACGTACTGGCCTTGTTCCCTAACTTTACAATGGCGTCTTGTTCCACAGGCAATTCTCGAACAGATCAATGAAAACAAAACGATGACCAGTTGTGGTCTCCAGTCCTTGAATACGCTGATGGTTGTATTTTCTGTGCTCCTACCAACAGGTAAGGATTTTGTTAGAAAAAAAGATAATTGTAGCTGTGTTATAGTTTCTTAGAGTAAAGTTTCTTGTAGCTCCTTCAAGGTAAAAGTATTATTTCATGGGCTGTAGCCTACTAAAGCTCATGCCACAATGCCTTCGTTCATTCTAAGGTACTGCAAGACCTTCTCCGCTTTCTGTGTGTTAAAGCTCGCCCGGTACGACTTGGGAGGGAGTACTAATTGGTTATGCCATAGCCAATCCAAGAAATTGCAAGTTTAACAAGGTTGTGTTTAGTTAAAATGTATTTAGTTGCTTTACTCCAGTTTTCATCCACCAAACGTAACCTGACTGATTAGTAGCCCCAGGTTCGTGGTGTATCTCTCCATCCTCATCAGTAGATCCATCCGGTAAGTTCAGCAGAGCTACAGTAGACATACTCTGTCCTCAGCGTGTGCCGAACTACATTTGCATTTACCATCAACCAAAAGATCCACATAACTAATACATGCCCCTTGTGCCACATCACCAAACACACACATGCAACGATATAAGATGCAACGACTAATATTAAATACGCAGCTATAACCTTTTCAATTTACCAGAGTACTTCAGAGCATGTAGGGTTATCGCTCCATGGCCACTGTTGAACTTGAGCCAGCCCTTGCATAGCCAGAGGGAGGGGAAGAGCTTCCATCTTGTCTTGCTCTCTCCTTAGTATGAGGCACAACAGGTTGGATGAGAGATTGAGATGGCCCAGGTGCCTGGAAGGAGAGCAGGCTGTCTGTGGAAGAAGCTGAGTACCATCCCCCGGGGGCTAGCTTGCTCTTGTCCTGTGTGGCCCTGACCTGGATAGCCTAAGATCTCCTGAGACCTCCAAGGAATACCAGGGTCATGACACAGAGGCGGGCAATGGCAAACCACTTCTGAAATATCTCTTGCCTTAAAAACAAGTCTAGCTCAGCACCTAGTCGTGCATAATGCTAAAAGAGCTAGAACTTCTGGCTGCCAGACAGTCTTAGGATCTCCTGGCTATACTATACTATACTATACTATACTATACTATACTATACTATACTATACTATACTATACTATACTATACTATACTATACTATACTATACTATACTATACTATACTATACTATACTATACTATACTATACTATACTATACTATACTATACTATACTATACTATACTATACTATACTATACTATACTATACTATACTATACACAGCCCAAGATCTCAGGGCTCCTGAGACCTCCAAGGAATACCAGGGTCATGACGCAGAGGCAGGCAATGGCAAACCACCTCTGAAATGTCTCTCGCCTTAAAAACAAGTCTAGCTCACCACCTAGTCGTGCATAATGCTAAAAGAGCTAGAATTTCTGGCTGCCAGATAGTCTTAGGATCTCCTGGCTATACTATACACAGTGCCATACGATGATGATGATGATGATGTCCTGTTGGTGTTACATACTCCTCTTTGTAGCCAGCTTGCTCTTCTCCCAGCAGCATGGAGCCTTTAGAGAAGGGTGATAGATTCTTGGAGAGGATAGACCCTTTATTTCCATCCCTGGCACAAGGCCCACATCTCAAGGAGGTTCATAGCTTTCTTGTCCTCCAGTCCCTTCCGGCTGCTCAATGTGGTAACCACCTGCCAACCACAAGCACTATTGGGTGATGGCCATACCTGCTTTTGTGGGACATAAGGTAGCAGCAACATGGGGGAAAGTATTCAGAAGAGCCACATGTGGCTCCCAAATCACTGATTGAGTATCACTTGGTTAGGATAAGCATTGTGATGCAGATGCTAATCCACATTTCGTTGTCATTATTGCCTTGTGCATGAACAGATTTCCTTGTTGGATCTTCAAGGAAGCTCTTCTTTGTGTGTGGAATACTCCAGCATTAGCACATACAAGTTCACTATTTTAATATAACCAAGTTCTGAATGGTCAGGTGGTCAACGAGCTCTATATCTCCAGGAGTTTCCCAATCTGGATCAGGCGACACTGCCCCCCATCCCCCACTAGTGGCTAGGGGCATGGCTCTTTTTGTAGAAAAAGCCCAGCAGGAACTCATTAGCATAATAGGCCACACCCAACACCAGAAACTCATTAGCATATTAGGCCACACCCCTGCCAGCACAGCTCATTAGCACATTAGGACGCACCCCCATGTTACCAGAAGTGTGGTTATCCAGCCATACCCACCTTTTGTTTGTTAATCTGTTTACCTTGTTTGTTGTCAAAACCCAGGGCTTTTTTGTAGCAGGAACTCCTTTGCATGTTAGGCCACACACCCCTGATGTAGCCAATCCTAATGAATTTCTGCTGTTGGGTGTGGCCTATTATGCTAATGAGTTCCTGCTGGGCGTGGCCAACTTGGGAGCCAGCCGGACATTCCTGCCCAAAAATAGCCCTGGTTAGGGGGATCCAGCAACCCTGTTGCTAATGTATATTGCTTTCAGGTACTTAAGAATTCCTTCTGCACCCCTTAGCAGTCCCAGGCAGATATCACAAACAGGAGACTTGTTGGAGCGGTGACAGGGGTGGGCAATAGATTTTGCAGTCTTGATGCAGGTGGCAATGTTCCCTCTAAGCTGAGTTAGTGTGAGCCAGCTCACAATTTTTTAGCCTCCGGCTCACACGTTTTTGTCTTCACTCAGGAAGGAGGGCTCCAGAGCAAGCTAATTTATGCAGCGGCCAAATTGCCCGCTCACAGCTTTAATGCCAGTAGCTCACAAAATAGAATTTTTGCTCACAAGACTCCGTAGCTTAGAGGGAACATTGGTAGGTGGTTCTACTTCCTTGGACGAAAATGGTTCTAACATGTAGGATTGCAGAGAACAGACTGAACAAAGTTTTAAGGATCAGAAAGAAGGTCAAAGGGCTTCAGGTGGAGTGAGGGTTGGTCCCCTGTAATGTCGACGGCATATTCCAGATGTGCACAACGTTTTCTTGCTGATTTGCAAAAGCAAAATATTCAGACCTATCGATAACATGAGACTGGGAGGCAGGTTGGATCCATCTGTGCAAATTTTAATGCTTTTTTAAATTTTAAACTTCACATAAAGTCCACCTTTCTTGCTGAGCCCAAGATTGCACAATTAAAAAGAATACAATTGGAAAAATATACAACTGACAAATGCAATATAAACTGGATTGCAGAATTAGAGAATGCACTAGAAAAACTGGAATGCACACTATAAAGCAGGATCACAAAACTGAAGAACAAATGTAACATAAACGGTTTAATATACACAATGAAAACTGCCTAAAATTTCACAGATCTTTTCCTTTTATAAAAATATCCTTCTCAACAATTCAGTTCTATACATTTTGTGGAACAATAACAATATGGGAATGTTGCAGGCTATTCCACGGGGGGGGGGAGCCATAGGAGAAAATGCTCGGGTATACCAGCAGCTGTTGATCTTTCACCTTTGGAGGGTGTGCTTCAGAAGGCTTAGCTCAGATGAGCAAAGCTGCCACAGCAGAGCACATCAGGGGAGGCAGTTCTGTAGCTATGTAGGTCCTGGTCTGTGAAGGGATTTGAAGCTAACAGCCATCCCCTTTAATTGAACTCTGGAGCCTAATAGGTAATTAATGAGGCGATTGCAAAATAGTTGCCTCACTCCTGCTAGTAATCAAGGTGCAGCATTCTGCACTGGCTGAAGTTTCCAAGTTGTTTTTAAGGGCAGGCCGAAGCAAAATTGCATTGCAACAGTCTAGCCTACTGGGTCAAGGTAGGGAGCCATCTTCTGGGCAAAGTGAACGTGGAAGAAGGCGTTTTTCTGGCAGGTGTATTTAACTTGCTTCTCCAACCACTTTGCTGGGTCCAGTATCATCATCATACTCTTAATGGAGTCACCAAAGGGTTGTTTGCACCCCATCAAAAACGAAAAGCACAATACACATCAAGACCTCAGCCTTCCTGACCAGCATCACTTCTGGGTTCAGTATTCAGTTTTTAGCCATTTAGCCGTGCCATAGCAGCTAGGCACCGGCTCCAGAATACTTAAGAAGCGCCCATGCTCTAGACAAAGAACTATAGAACTTGAATGTTGTGAATATTTCGACAGGCAAATCCAAATTCATGAATGATTTTTCCTAATGCTTCAATAGGCTGGCATGGCCCACGGTATGAAATGCTGCTGATAAATCCTGTAAGAGCAACAGAGAGGCACAGTCCTTGTTTACATTCGAATGGGGTTGGTATTGTGGTAAAACGACCCCCACCGACCCTTTTTTTGCTACAGGGAATGATGAGTGTACCCAGCTGGCCCATGGCTCAAACCTTAGTGAGATATTCACTTAACAGGTTTATCCCACTCATTCACTTTTACAAATAGAATTTACTCTCTGCTGCCACCAGCAGGCCACTTAGAAGCACTGTTAAAACGTTGACTCCCCTTTCATTTCAGTTGCCGGAGGTAAGGGAGGAAATTGGAAATCTCAGTTAAGAGATATTCCCAGATAGGCAGACTCTCCCTGCTTCTTTCTTGTACTTTGATAAGCATGAGTCTTTGCCCATTGTTGCTGAGATCAAATAACTTCCGTTTCAGAAAAAGAGAATCATGGAATGACAGAGTTGGAAGGGGCAACGCAGGCCATCTAGTCCAACCCCCTGCTTAGTGCAGGATCAGCCTAGAGCATCCCTGACCAGTGTCTGTCCAGCCGCTGCTTAAAGACTGCCAGTGAGGAGGAGCTCACCACCTCCCTAGGCAGCTGCTTCTACTGTTGCACAACTCTGACTGTAAAATGTTATGTTTAAGTGTGTAAGTAACCTTTGGTTACAACAAGTAAAAGCATACAGCGAAAGACCACAAGCATGTGAACACAGGGGGGGAAATGAATAAATGTAAAGGCATTTCTTTTTCCCTACATCTAAAACTTATCTCTATGATACTGAAGAGAGAGACAGAAATAATCCTAATGGTCCCAGGTTTGTAGTTTGGTTTCTGTTCATCTCAGTTTTACATTTTTTATCCGTCTGGCTGGGCACCTCTCTTCACACTGTGTGCCTGTGGGTGTCTCCTTTGGAGTTCCAGTGTTTCAAGTGAGTCTGCCCCCTTCTTATGTCTGGCTGGGCACCTCTCTTCACACCGTGTGCCTGTGGGTGTCTCCTTTGGAGTGTTTCAAGTGAGTCTGCCCCCTTCTTAATGGAAGAGCTACTTCGTCCTCAAAGCCAGTGAAAAAACCCCTCCCACTGGAGTATTCCTTGGTAGGGAAGGGAAAAGGCTAGAAGTTACTTGTGATTTTGAAGACACTGTTTATAGTCTTTGATTATGACTTTTTGTCATGAAGACAGTAA
Source organism: Gekko japonicus (assembly GCF_001447785.1). Classification (NCBI taxonomy): domain Eukaryota; kingdom Metazoa; phylum Chordata; class Lepidosauria; order Squamata; family Gekkonidae; genus Gekko; species Gekko japonicus. The sequence goes on from NW_015168818.1 coordinate 25,327, forward strand.
TTAAGAAGAAGACCACGCTGCCTATATGCTCTCAGGCTGTTCCTGGGCTGCGTTTGTTACCATAAGAATAGGTACATGGCCAACTTTCACATCTTGGCATTTAGAAGCAGTGGGGAATGACAGACAACTGGCTCCTTGATCAGACTACCTGTGAGGTCAGTTTCAGCCTAATCCCTGATCATTCATGGGACTGTAAACTTAATATTCACAAAGCAAAGCAGAAAATTCTTAAAGAGATACTTGGGGTGGATGTCATATCACCATAAGTATATATAGTACCTGCAACCTGGCCGTACATCTGCCAGCATTGCTGAGATGCGTCAGAGTTGCCACAGGGCTTCCCGACAAGGTAGAAAGTCAGCAAGGGCCTCAGGTGGGGATATGATAGCATTGCTGATGCCTGGGCAGTACCATGGTCTGGCCCTCTCCCTTCCCGGATCGGCCAGGCCGTGAGCACAGCATCTCACAAGGCTACATGGTGGAACAGATAGTGGGTAGGGGCTGAGCCTCATATCCCGGAAATCTTAACCTGTCAAATCCCAGTACTAGACAACATATTTTCTCTTGATTGGCACAGAGATTAAAAACAGCATCTTCTTAAAAAGGTAGCTCTTTTGAGAGAATGCACTTCCAAAGTAATGTGGCTTGGCTAAGGGGAAAAAATGTTACTGGGTTTTTTATGTTAGAAGGGTTTTTTATTATGTTTAGAAGTCTTACATAAACTGCTAGGAATAGCAGTCCTTCCAACTTGTGCTATTTTAATTTTTTTTGGAAACTGCTTTACAGCAAACTGATTCACCGTATTATTTATGAACACAGCCCCTGTACATTTATCTTCTAAACTTCTGCTTAGCAAAATCTTTTCTTGCCGTTCCTTTGTATTAGTGCAGACTAATTTATCCTTCCTCTGACAGACGGTGATTTGAAAAAAAACTGTTCACATAGCCCGTCCATATTTTTTATATTTTTCTCTTTTTGTGTTTGATAGTCACTAATGTTATTTTTTATTATGAAAAGGCAACAAGCTTATTTATTCCCTTTCCAGTTATCTCACCTTTTTGTGTGCATGCAGTGCCACCCGCAATGGTGCCCACATAAGAGGGTATGCAAATCTTAAAGTGATCACTCAGGTGATGAGGCTGCATAAACATTTTGCTGGTTAGACTTTGGTATTTTTGTTCTCGGAGCGCCTCAGGGCTCTGTCTTAGACCCTGTACTGTTCAACATTTTTAATGAGTTTAATAAATGTCTTGGTTGAGGATATTGGGGCAGTGCATATCACATCTGCAAGTGACACAAAGATGGAAGGGGTAACTAACAGTGGAAGAGAGTCAGGATTCAAAATGATCTTGATAAACTGGAACACAAAACCAACAAAATATATTTTGAACACTGGAGCAGATGATTAAGTAGCTGATCTGTGAACCTCTAGATAAAAAAAATGTGATGCTCACCAGGAGCCAGGATGAGTTTAGCAAGAAGAAGAAGAAGAAGAGATTGGATGTATACCCTGCCCTTCACTACCCAAAGGGAGTCTCAGAGTGGCTTACAAACTCCGGGGCTCTTTCTTAGACCCTGTACTGTTCAACATTTTTTATGAGTTTAACAAATGTCTTGGATGAGGATGTTGGGGCAGTGCACATCACATCTGCAAATGACACAAAGATGGAACGGGTAACTAACAGTGGAAGAGAGTCAGGATTCAAAATGATCTTGATAAACTGGAACACAAAACCAACAAAATATATTTTGAACACTGGAGCAGATGATTAAGTAGCTGATCTGTGAACCTCTAGATAAAAAAAATGTGATGCTCACCAGGAGCCAGGATGAGTTTAGCAAGAAGAAGAAGAAGAAGAGATTGGATGTATACCCTGCCCTTCACTACCCAAAGGGAGTCTCAGAGTGGCTTACAAACTCCTCTCCCTTCCCCTCCCCACAACAGACACCCTGTGAGGTGGGTGGGGCTGAGAGAGCTCTTGACAGAAACTGCTCTTTTTCAAGAACAGCTCTTATCAGAACTACGGCTTGCTCAAGGTCATCCAGCCAGGTGCAAGTGGAGGAGTGGGGAATCAAACCCGGTTCTCCCAAATTAGAGTCCGTGCACTTAACCACTATACCAAACTGGCTCCCACACCAAACTGGCTCATCAGAATACATCATGCCAGAACAACTCAGTCTCCTTTTTCACTGAAGTAACTAGTTTGGTGGTCTCTCAGATGAGGATGAGGAGGAGATTGGATTTATACCCCGCCCTTCACTACCCGAAGGAGTCTCTGAGCGGATTACTTTCCCTTCCCCTCCCCACAGCAGACATCTTGTGAGGTAGGCAGGGCTGAGAGAGCTCTCTCGAGAACTGCCCTTGAGAGAATAGCTCTGAAAGAACTTATGACTGACCCAAGGTCACACCAGCAGCTGCATGTGGAGGAGTGGGGAATCAAACCCAGTTCTCCCATATTAGAGTCCACACTTTTAACAACTACACCAAACTGGCTCTCACTGCAGGCTGTCCGAATCTCATCAGATCTCAGAAGCTAAGCATGGTCAGCCCTGAAGCTAAGACCATGAAGGAAGTCCAGGGGGCTTTGCAGAGGCAGACAGTGGTGGCAAACCACCTCTGATTGTCTCTTGTCTTGAAAACCCTACGGGGTTGATGGCACTTCCCACCACCACCACCAATTAGTTTGGTAGGCCATAGGTATCTCAATTTCAGCAAAGCATTTCACAATGATATCCTTGGGGACAAGTTGGTTAAATGTGGGGTGGATGGTATTACTAGTAGGTGGACTCACAGTTAGTTGAACAGCCGTACCCAACTAGTTCTCATTAATGCCTTCATATCATCTGGGAGGGAGCTCTTCCCCAGAGCGCCGCTGGATTCTGCTGGAGGCCCTGTGCTGTTCAACATTTTTATAAATGACTTGGATGAGTGCTTGGGGAGATGCCTATCAACTTTGCTGATGATTCGAAGCTGGGAAGGAGAGCTGACATAGTAAAGAAGCAAAGTCACAATTTAAAATAACATTGACAGGCTGGAAGACTTGGTCAAGTCGAGACCACGAAGCGAATTCAGCAGGTCTGAATGTAAAATGTTACATTTAGGCACAACAGAAGCACAGGTTTTAGATGGCAAAGACCTGGGCTTAGTTGATCACAAGTTAAAGACGAGCCGGCAGTGTGATGTGGCTGCTAAAATAAGTCAGTGTGCCTAGAGAGAACCCTGCAGCTTTTGAGGCCCGAAGCCATAATAAAAGTTGAAAGTTGCATATGGAAACGAGTTGTGAAAGCTTATCAAATACCAGACAGTTGTCTAGCCCGAGTAGGCTTGCCAAGCCCCCGCTGGGGGAGGGTAAATTCCTGCCCGGGAGGCCCGTTACCTGCCGCCGCCGGATCGGGCCCCGGGGGGAACTCCACCCCCTGCCGGAGGGCGTCCCCAGCGTAATGCTGTCACACGGAGGTGACATCATCACACTGGCCACATTGTGGGGGGGACACACTCTGTGAATCACGGTGCCCCGCCCCGGTGACGTCATCGTGGCGCTTGCGCGAGGAGACTCCCGACGGAGCCAGAAATCCCCCCACTTTGAAGGTAAGTCGACTTGGCAACCGTGATGATTCGAAGCTGGGAAGGAGAGCTGACATAGTAAAGAAACAAAGTCACAATTTAAAATAACATTGACAGGCTGGAAGACTTGGTCAAGTCGAGACCACGAAACGAATTCAGCAGGTCTGAATGTAAAATGTTACATTTAGGCACAACAGAAGCACAGGTTTTAGATGGCAAAGACCTGGGCTTAGTTGATCACAAGTTAAAGACGAGCCGGCAGTGTGATGTGGCTGCTAAAATAAGTCAGTGTGCCTAGAGAGAACCCTGCAGCTTTTGAGGCCCGAAGCCATAATAAAAGTTGAAAGTTGCATATGGAAACGAGTTGTGAAAGCTTATCAAATACCAGACAGTTGTCTAGCCCGAGTAGGCTTACCAAGCCCCCGCTGGGGGAGGGTAAATTCCTGCCCGGGAGGCCCGTTACCTGCCGCCGCCGGATCGGGCCCCGGGGGGAACTCCACCCCCTGCCGGAGGGCGTCCCCAGCGTAATGCTGTCACACGGAGGTGACATCATCACACTGGCCACATTGTGGGGGGGGGACACTCTGTGAATCACGGTGCCCCGCCCCCAACGTGGGCGATGCGATGACATCACTTCCGGTGACGTCATCGTGGCGCTTGCGCGAGGAGACTCCCGACGGAGCCAGAAATCCCCTCGCTTTGAAGGTAAGTCGACTTGGCAACCGTAAGCCCGAGCGCCCCCCTTTGAGCTTGAGGTGCGGGCCAAACAGCCCTTCTGGATCTCCTTCTGATTGGCCCAGAGTCTGGTATGGTAGTAAAGAGTGCTGGACTAAGATCTGGAGACCCGTGTTCGAATCCTTGCCGTGCCATAGGAGCTCGCTGGCCTTTGGACCCTTCTCAGCCTAGCCTACTTTACAGGGTGGTTGTTGTGAAGATTAAAAAATGGAGTAGGGGAATATGTCGTCGGCTGCTTTGAGTCAGCCACCAGTCATCACAACCTTTATTGGCATATATCGGAGTACATGTAGAAGCAATAAACAGGGAGGTAACAAGGAAAAAATAATCATATACATCTAGACATTACACAATTGATACTTGATTTGGGAATAGGGCTACCTTTTCGGTTATTTGGGGTGACTAATCATTCAGAAGATGGCGCACCTTTAAAGTAGAACGTATATCATCATATTAGGAACAAGCTTTGAGTCCCCATTGGGGAGAAAAGTAGAGTATACATGTCTAAAGTAAAAGCTAGGACGGTTTTGGGTTGCATGTTCATTTACTTTACTTAAATATTTATCCACCCTGAAGGGATCCAAAGTAGTTGAAAACAATAAGAAAAATTAAACAATTTAAATTTAATACAATTCAGTACAATCAAACAAAACACAGTAACCACTATATGTTGGACTATGTTTTGAACCAGTCCTGTATTCAGTGGGCCAGCTTTTACTAGGCCCCAGGGCATGAGTGTAGTGGTTAGGAGCACAGACTCTAACCTGGAAGAACCGGGTTTGATTCCCCACTGCTACACATGCAGCTGCTGGTGTTACCTTGGGTCAGTTACAAGTTCTTTCAGAGCTGTTCTCTCACAATCAGTTCTCGAAAGAGCTCTCTCAGACCCCCCCCCCATCTCACAGGGTGTCCGTTGTGGGATGGGGAAGGAGATTGTAAGCCTCTCTGAGACCCTTCGGGTAGTGAAGGGTGGGGTATATATCCAAATTCCCCCCATCCTCCTCCTCCTCCTCCTCCTTCCTCTCCTCTGTCTCCCGTCCAAGGGCCAAGAGCTTCTTGGCCTTTGGCTCATGCCCAGCTGAGATGGTACAGCTATCACTAACGTTCTTCCCAAACGTCTCCTCCTGCTCCCTTAACAAAAGCATCCAGGTTATAGAATGTAATAGTTTCACTCTGTTCTGCACTGCTCAGGCCTAACCTGGAGTCCTGTGTCCAGTTCTGAGCACCATGTTGTAAGAAGGACGACAGCTAGCTATAATGCAGCCAGAGGGGGCGGCTAGGATGGTGTGGAGCCGGGAAGCCAAGTTCTGTGAGGGATTGTTGAGAGAGCTGGAGAAGTAAGGATAGAGATGACCACTGTCTTCAAACATCTGGAAGCTGTCACAGACAAGACGGAACAAAGTCTGAGTCCAGTGGCACCTTTAAGACTAACAAAGTTTAATTTTGGGTATAAGCTTTGTTGGTCTTAAAGGTGCCACTGGACTCAAACTTTGCTCCGTTGCTTCAGGCCACCATGGCTGCCCAAGCTGAACCTACAGACAAGGTGAAGCAGACTTATTCTCTCTTGATCCAAAGGGCAGGACGACACGGAAATCAGAAGGAAGTAGATTTTGCACAAATGTTAGGAGAAACTTGACAATGGTAAGAGTGGTTTGATGGTGGAACTGTGACTGCCTTTTGGGGTGGTGGACTCTTCTTCACCGAAGCTCTTTAAGCAGAGGCTGGGTGGTCACCCGTTGGGGATCTATAGATGCATATTCCTGCATTGAGCAGGGATTAGAATAGATGGCTTCCAAGATCCCGTTCAGCTCTAATATTCCATGATTTACTTGAGAACCAGGATAGAGTTGGGCTGCTGGTCTGTTGTCCAGTCAAATCTTGTCAGTAAACAATAAAATATTCAGTGAAGTCAAGAGTGCCTTGGAGTAGCTATGGCTTATCCTTTTACACTGAATCTTTGCTTATGCCTTGTAGAAGTCTGTATATTGTATTATAATTTATATGGTTTTGTTTTATTACCATTACCCAGTATGGGAACTGGAAAAGAAATGAGCAGTATGATTTCTTGAATAATCGGGCCCGTGTTTTAAATGTGTTTATAATCATTAGCTATAAACAATATGGGCACGATCCAGCCAAAGTTCAGCATTTTGAAATCTCCAAGGTTCCAACGGAGAATGTAAGTGCATGCTTCAATAGCTCCCATTAAAATCGATTCGAAATCAAAATGCTTAATTTTGACTGGACCATGGCCTAATTCAAACACAGTGGTTTAGATTTAATCTAATTGTTGTATGACCTTTCACTAACTTGTAATTTTGTGATGACTTCCACTACATGAATGGTTTATTTAAACCAAATAGGTTTTGACCAGTCAGGTGGCCAGTGCTATAGCACAGAGGCAAAGAAGTGCAAAGCTCCCATTCTAAATATCTGCCAACGCCCGCCCCCCCATTCCATGAAACCACTGTTAGCTTTGCTGGAAGGGAAAGACAGCTGAATCTTGCCGCTAATAGCAGCTCCAGGGAAAGGGGTGCAGTCTAGGCGGGGAAATGCATCCTTTCCAGAGCAGCAGTCTGATTTGCAGTTGCTTTTAATTGAAATGCAAACTGTTTTGTTTTTAAATTACACTTCAGCCACGGCTTTCGCTGCGAGGCTTTAGGCAAGAGAGCCTCCCTGTCTCTTAGTGTGCTGTCTTGTGCAGTATGGGGACGATGAATCTGGTCTTCCTTGCAGGGCTGATGAGGAAGAGTCTGTGTGTGTTTGGGCTATATAAATGCTAAGTTAGCCAGCCATTGCAAATGAGTTACAGAGAGAATTGCTCTTTGCCTTACAGCACTGTCTGCGCATTTTCGAGTCTGTGAGCCATATACAGACTACAAGGGCCGTGAGCATTTCGGATTCCACTGCCCACGCCTTTCTGACAATAAATCGTACACCTTTTGCTGTCACCATAACAACACCGTGTTTAAATACTGCTGTAATGAGACGGAGTTTCAGACTGTTATGCAGATGAACTTAACGGGGAATGCAGATGGATATATGCATAAGTAAGTAAATTGGCTGGAATACTTTCTTTTCAGAGTTTGTTCTGGGCATTATCAGAACTGTATTGGAAGCAGTGCCGAAACCATGTTTAAATTGTGTGTCAATATTTGTAGATAAATAAGGGGAGATGCCAATCCCTTCTCCTCCTTTCTTGACGTTTTCTAAGCAGTACAGATGTTGTGTGGCTGATTGTTCGTGCTGTGTATATTAATGACTTGAAATCACTCGAGTGAGGTACATTTGATTATATATGTGCCATTTGATTATGTGCCCTGGAGTTCAGTAGTGAGATGCATGTGATTATACTTGATTTATATATATGCACACACACACACACACACACACACACACACACACCATTTGATTATATGCTCTGCAATATCCTTAAATTCCTCTTTATATTTTAAACTCTGTGTCCTTATTTATTACTACCTCTCCACCTTTGGATCTTGGAAGATACCGTTCAAGAGCATTTTTGAAGAGTTATCAAGGTGTACATTTTACATTTTTAAAGCAGGCATTTTTAGGGTTGGCTCTCACTAGGGCTTAGCCCCAAAATTTATTTTTAGTGTTAGGACTCAACTCCAGAAAGAGGATGTCTGTCCCTTACTACCAGGGGTCATTTCGTAGAAAAAGAGGTGCAGGAGCTCATTAGCATAGCTCATTAGCATAACTTATTTGCATGTGCCACGCACCCTGACATCACCGGAAGTGTGTCAGAAGGCAACACCGATCGCTCAGGCTCCACTGGACTGTTTTGGATTGCTAGCTATTGGAGGGGGGGGGAATGTGCAGAGGAGGGAGAGCTTGTACCTGAATAAAACTTGGTCTTAAAGGTGCCACTGGACTGTTGTGGATTGCTAGCTCACAGAGGAGGGAGAGCTTGTACCTGAAGGTGGGCCGGGGGGGGGGCTCTGCAACTTACCTGGCTGCTTCTTGCTCCTTGTGGCCCGTTTGAGGGCTGCTGGGAGCAGGGGGTGGGGCTTGTTGCATGTGCCCGCCCCCTGGGCTCCTTACTGCCGGAGCTCCGCTCCTGTGCGCTCCCGCAGGGAATGACCCCTGTTTACTACTAAATTAACCAGAAATGGCATAGTCTCACATTTGGGATTAGGTGTAAGTAGAGTTAACACTGGGGGTGGGGGCAGTACGCAGGGCCTATCAGTTGGTGCTCTTGAAAGAATAGGTTTATCATGTTACATCTCACTCAGCCCTGTCCCCTCCTATCCTGTGTTTATGTGATATGATTCCGGAAGTGAGGTGAGGCAGGAGACAGAGGGAGCCCCTCATAATGAGGGGTTTGTTTTCGCAATATGATTTTGTTTTATGATGAGAAGTTCCAAGTTGAAATTACAGGCCAGCCCTTGCAATTGGGGAAAAGGGATAAGGGATAGACTTCCTTTTAAAAATGGACATCTTCTGTTTAAAGGGATCCCTGGTAGCAAGGCTAGGAAAGACCATTCCCGGAAATCCTGGACAACCTTTGCCATACTGCCACTTGTAGGGTGCGATCTCACGCACAATCAGCCGCGCCGTAGGCAGGAAAGCCGGGTGGATTTAAAGGGCACAATCAGACACGGACATCTGGGAAGCGCCCCGCACCCGTCGGCAACCAGTTTTGCTCTGCCATAGAAGCAGAGTAAAAAGAAAAGGAAAGTCTGGTAGCAAACATGTTGCTACAGGCCACGGACGGACATCCCCCTGTATGATCGCTCCAGGGCGCTCTCATGTCATCGGGATGGTCCGATCGGGCTATTCCAACTCCGTGCCATTGTTTCTCCCCCCCCCCTTCTCAGTATGCACATCATCGCACACTCCATAGGGAGCCCTCAGTGTTGAGATGTGATTCATTGATTCCCCATTTAAGCAAATTGGAAACAAATGGCAAAAAACCCAACCCCCCCGACTCATGGTTGTGTCTGATCACGCAATGGCGGGTTGCCCCTGCAGCTTCAAAGGACTGTGTGATCGCGCAGCTGCGGGTCAAATTCCTCCAGAGGGAATAGCCTCGCTCTCCCCCCCCCCCCCCCCGCTCTCGCATGTGTGACCGCACCGTAGGTTAGAAGGACCAGTGATCGGAGTTGGCATGTCTCAGCGTATGGTTTTCTACCCTTTGGTGGATCTCTACGGAGTGGAGTGTTATGGTGCCAGGCCTCTTCGTAATGCTGCCAGAGATGCTGCCTCTGACTTTCATAGGTGACCACTGACCAGTGCAAACTGAAAGTGGTATAGTTAGCTAGAAGCCTGTGAGCCAAGATGGGTGTGTTTGTGGGGGGTGCTTGATGCTAAACGACAATGTAGATATAAGTGGCATTTTGAAAATCTGGGGAAATGGGGAAAATCAGTGGGATATAAACTCTATGGACCAGACAGGGAAGGACGTGGGAGGGATGGTGTTGCTCTGTATGCCAAAGAGAGCATAGAGTCAAATAAGCTAGAAAGCATTAGTGGAATAAATTCCCACACAGAATCGCTATGGGTGGAGATACTGGCCCATAGGGGTCACTTAAAAGTGGTGGTGTAACTGTTTCACCCCTGATCAGAACCAGGAGGCTGACCTCAAGATGGAGAGGGAAATGAGGTGACCAAGAGGGAGAATGTGGTAATTCTTGGTGACTTTAACTGCTCTCACAATGATTTGGGCAAACATGTTGTCCGAATCCACAGCTGTCAATCAAATACACATTTGTAGCAAAGTAATATTTATTGAAGCCATGAGGAAACTGGAGCAAGTTCACTGTTTGGAATAACCAGAATGTCTGGGCACAGAATAATAAAGCAGGCGGTAGAACGCCTGACTTTAACAACACTCGAGCAGCCACTATGGCTGTTAGAGAATCACCGCGGTCGGGGTGAGCTCCCGACCCTAGTCCCAGCTCCCGCCCACCCAGCGGCTCGAAAGCAAGTAATTAAATGCGAGTAGAGAAATGGGTGCCGACTTTCCCCACCTGTGACCTTGCTGATTACGATAGTACAAAGCAACACTAGCGTATATCGAAAGGAATGCATGAGACATAGAAATGAGTGCTTCATATGACATACAGACATGCGCATGAGGATCTGACCATAACTTGCATATGGTGGGGGAAAGGGAAAGACATACAGAACACATTGGCAGCTTGCTGACACATGTGCCCAAGTCATGCCACAGAAAGAGGCTTTCTAGACACCATGCATTGAAAGTCCGTCACAGCGCCACCTAGAGGTGTAGCAACTCTGGACTTGGTTCCGGGCCGGGCTGGAGACCCGGTTCAAGATGTAAATATTGTTGCACTAACTGAGAACAGTGACCATCATGATATCAAGTTCAGCATTCACGTCAAGAGAAAGAACAAAACAATCACTTCAGATTTCATTCCTGCTTGTATCTGACAAGGAGAGCTTTGATTGTTGAAAGCTTATACCCCCCCCAAAATCGTGTTGATCTCAAAGGTGCTTCTGGACTTGAATTTAGCTCATCTACTGCAGACCACCACGGCTACTCTTTGAAACTACCCCTAATCAGGAAGGGTACCACCAAGTCTAAAAAGATGTTGGCATGGCTAATGACTCAAGTCAAGGAAGTTATAAAAGGCACAAAAGCATCCTTTAAAAAGTGGAAGGCTTCCTTGAATGAGCTGGAACAGGATTGAGCACCGTTTCTGGCAAAATAAATGTAAGATGAGGAAAAAGAGAATATGAGGAGTGAATATCAAAAACTGTTAAAACAATAAATGTCTCTTCAAATATATCAAGAGCCAGAAATGGGCCAGGGAGATAGCTGGAACTTTGGATGGCAAACAAAAAAACAGGATTGCTTAAGGAAGATTGGGGGAGATGGCAGAGAAACTGAAATAATTCTTTGCATCTGTTTATACTGCGGAAAATGTCCACGCCGGAGGTGCTGTTTTTAGGAAGGGTATCTGAACAACCAAGTCAAATTGTTGAGAGATGAAGCTCTTAGGACTACTAGGCAAACTGAACACTAATAATTCTGCAGGTGCAGCTGGCATATGCCCAAGGGTTCTGAAAGACCTCAAATGTGAAATTGATCTATTAAGTATATGTAACTTCATTAAACTTGGCCTCTGTGACAAGAAAATGGCATATGTCACCCCAGTTTTTAAAAGGGGGTCCAGAGGGGATCCAAGAAATTACAGGCCTGTTAGCTGAACATCTGTTCCAGGTAAATTGGTAGAAACTGTTATCAAAGAGAGAGTTATTAAGCCCATCAAGGAACAAAGTCTGCTGAGGGAAAATGAGGGCCCCTCATCAACCTCTTGGAGTTCTCTGAGCAGGGTAACAAGCATGTGGGCAAGAGTGAACTGGTGGACATCATATACCTACTTTGACAAAGTACCACACAAAAAACTTCCGGGTAAGTTTAGCAGTCCTCTCTTGGATTAAAAGTTGGTTAAATGGCAGGTCCTTAAAGAGATGGGAGTACCAGACCACCTCACATGTCTCTTGAGAAACCTGTATAAGGGTCAAGAAGCAACAGTTAGAACCGGATATGGAACAACTGATTGGTTTCCCATAGGAAAAGGAGTACGACAAGGAGCCATACGTGACTACTGGGAAAACCATTGCTTTGACCATGCGGACTTTTGTTGGCAGGGTGATGTCTCTACTTTTTATCATGCTGTTTAGGTTCGCCATCACTTTCCTCCCAAGGAGCAGGCGTCTTTTAATTTCATGGCTGCAGTCACAGTCTGCGGTGATCTGGGATCCCAGGAACGTGAAGTCTGTCACTACTTCCACGACTTCCCCTTCTATTTGCCAAGGAGTGATGGGGCCGGATGCCATGATCTTAGTTTTTTTGATGTTGAGCTTCAAGCCCACTTTTGCGCTCTCCTCTTTTACCCTGAGCAAGAGGCTCTTGAGGTCCTCTTCACTTTCTGCCATCAGAGTGGTATCGTCTGCATATCTGAGGTTGTTGATCTTTTCCCCAGCAATCTTAATTCCCACTTGTGATTCATCCAGGCCAGCATTTCGCATGATGTACTCTGCATATATATTCAATAAGCAAGGTGTCAATATACAGCCTTGTCGTACTCCTTTTCCTATGCTAAACTAATTATGGAATAATAAAACAGTATTTGGCAGCTTGAGATGATGGTTGCCAGACAGTTCTATGGCTAGAAGCAGTCAATAAAAACAGACCCCTTAATTAAAAGTCTGGATTAAAAAAAAAAAAGAACTGTTTTGGTCTGAAGCCTAAAGAAAAGTAAGATGGGCATCCCAAGGGGTAGGCCATTCCACAGGTGAGGTGCCACCTCTGAAAGAGGCCTGGTTGCCACCAGTGTTCCCTCTAAGCTGAGTTAGTGTGAACTAGCTCACATTTTTTTGGCCTCCAGCTCACACATTTTTGTCTTAGCTAACGAAGGATGGCTCCAGAGCAAAGTAGTTTATTCAGTAACCAAATGGCTCGCTCACGACTTCAATGCCAGTAGCTCAAAAAGTAGAATTTTTGCTCACAAGACTCCACAGCTTAGAGGGAGCATTGGTGGCCACCTACCTCAGTTGTACAGGTGAGGCATAGAGAGCAAGACTTGAGGGCTATTGGTTTAGGGCAATAAAATGGTGCTTGTTCTTTTTATGTAATACAGTATCCCACAGTAACATGCAGAACGTGATGGCATGAACAAGATACACAAATATATCCATTTTGTTTTATTATTTGAACTGAACATTTAAAATAGCCCCAAAATAGCTGGCTATATTTGCACGAAAGCTTTTATTTCTGAACTTGTCAGAAGCTGCAGCAGCTGTTCCGAGGGACAGGTGGCAATTCCACATATGGCCCGGTTAATAAATAGTTGCCTTGAATTGCAACTCTCAAAATAGCATTTGTTTTTCACCGAATTGAAGTTAATTACCTTTAAAAGAAGATATACTGCTCCTGACACCTGATGCCACCTAAGAATTACTTGTGTTTATCAGGGCTCTTTTTGTAGAAAAAGCCCAGCAGGAACTCATTAGCATAAGAGGCCACACCCAACAGCAGAAACTCATTAGCATATTAGGCCACACCCTGACAGCACAGCTCATTAGCACATTAGGCTGCACCCCCATGTTACCAGAAGTGTGGTTATCCAGCCACACCTACCTTTTGCTTGTTTTTCTGTTTACCTTGTTTGTTGACAAAACCCAGGGCCTTTTTTTGTAGCAGGAACTCCTTTGCATGTTAGGCCACACACCCTTAATGTAGCCAATCCTAATAAGTTTCTGCTGTTGGGTGTGGCCTGTTATGCTAATGAGTTCCTGCTGGGCGTGGCCAACTGGGGAGCCAGCCAGAACTCCGTTCCTGTACGTTCCTGTCCAAAAATAGCCCTGGTGTTTATGCTTCTGAGTCCTTGCTTGGCTTCTGTTACCACAAAGAACCAGTGAAGACTGATTTCACTCAAATGGGAATCTGTCCCTTCTCCCTTCTAAGCACTGGGGACCTGATCGGGAAGGTATTTATGTGCAACTCTCTCCACTTGAGCTGCGGTGGCTCAAGTGGTTAAGACGCTGAACTGCAGGCTGTGGAAGGGCAGTAGTTCAGCAGTTCGAGACCCGGGTGCCGCATGACGAAGTGAGCTCCCATCTCTAGTTCCAGCTCCTGCCAACCTAGCAGTTCGAAAGCAAGAAATTGCAAGTAGATAAATAGGGACCACTTTGATGGGAAGGTAACAGCGTTCCGTGCACCTTGGTGTTTAGTCATGCCGGCCACATGACCACAGAAACGTCTTCGGACAGCGCTGGCTCTTCGACTTTGAAACGGAGATGAGCACCGCAACCCTAGAGTCGGACTCGACTGGCTTTCGAGCAAGGGAGACCTTTACCTTTACTCTCCACTTCATGGTGTATAAATCAGAAAAGAGCAACTTCAGAAGAGTATCAGTTCATCTGTCCTTCTCCCCTTGCAGTGTCAGTTTCATTCAGTTCCTCTCAACATGAGCAGTTAAAGACGAAGAGCAGAAACAATACGGTCTTCCTTCCAAAATGTTTTAAAAAATCAGAAGCAATCTGTCTGGTTAATGTGCCTTGCTGCCGTTTTAGATGCTGCCATTCACATGAATTTTGAAGTGTCGTCAACTCCCGACAGCTCTTTCCTCCATCAGGCAAGGGGAACGTGACCCTGCCCCTCTTAATTGGATTTGCACTCTTAATTGGATTTGCATAAACTGAAGCAAAGAAATCAGCTGAGCAGCCGTCGCAGCCGGTCTCACTTTACATAAGGAAAATGGGTCCAAAAAGGTCAATCAAGTGTACCAGGCAGCTCTTCGAATGCAAGGCTACAATGAGAATGGGGATGGGGGCCAGAAACCTATCATAGAATCCTAGAATACTAGAGTTGGAAGAGACCTCGCATGTCATCTAGTCCAACCCCCTGCACGCTGCAGGAGCACAGCCAAAAGATAGCCCTGCAACATACCCGAAAGATGGTCGTCCAGCCTCCGCTTGAAAACGTCCAGCGAAGGAGCACCCACCACCTCCCAAGGCAGTCTGTTCCACTGCTCAACCACTCTTACAGTTAGGAAGGTTCTCCTGATATTTAGCTGGTATCGACTCCCTTGTCATTTCCACCCATTCGATCTAGTCTTGCAATCTGGAGCAAGAGAGGATAGATCTGCTCCATCTTCTACATGACAGCCCTTCCGTTATTTGTAGACTGCAATCATGTCCCCTCTAAGCCTTCTCTTTCCCAGGCTAAACATACCCAACTCTTTCAGCCTTTCCTCATAAGACTTGGATTCCAGCCCTCTCACCATCCTGGTTGCCCTCTTCTGGACATGCTCAACTGTGGTAGGGAATATTCTAGGTGAACCTTCACTCAACATTAAAGAGAGAGCATTCTCTGTCTCCCTCCTCCTTCCTCCTTCCCTGTAATGGTTATTTCTGCACTTTGTAGTTTATCAAAACCTCAGTTGTGAGCTAAAGAAGTGGGGTTATTTACTGATATAGTTATCAGGTTTGTCATAATAGACAGCGTGGATCACTGTACGACATGGAAGCAGCTTCATTCTGTGGCGTGGAAAAACCAGCCCTAGGTTGACGATAATATTTTCAGTTTTCCTTGCACAGTAAAGTAGTTTAATGAATTTTCGTTAGGTGATAAATTAGGCACCTTAAACTCAAGAGGTTTAATTGTAACCTTTCAGGAAAAAAATGTAACACAATTTAGTTTTACAGTCATCAAATTATTCCTTACTCTCTGACACAGTGTGAGAAAGGTGTGTGCGCGCGCACTGTTAACCAACCACTGTAGAAGGTTCCTCATATCCTCTGGTGCCTTTTTCCTTGTCCCTCTGAAATTCTGTTTCGTCATCCTTCCACAAGATTGGAAGAACGATGGCTCTGATCCTTTGTAGTCTGTTTTGTTTTATTTGGATGAAATTCTCTTATGTTCTTTTTTCCCTTTGAGTCTACAGTCTAGGATAGATTATACCTTTAAGAACTAATGCATCGGAGCAGTGAAATGAATGGCATGTTCTTAACTCAAATCTCACCTCAGTCACATTCTCACCAATAATTTCAAGCAAACTTTTTTTACTCACTGTCATCTCCCCATCTGTATAAGGGCATAATAATGACCTACATTTGCAGAGTCATTGCATGGAATTAGTGGTGTAGGTAAACACCAACGAGAGGCCCCCGGGATTTGATTTGCTACATTAAGTATGGAAGACGGCTAATAAAATATGAACAGGCCTTGGCAGCTGTACAGGACCCGAATGCGACTGTGGTGCAGCCTGCCAAACTATTTTCCATCTGTCACAAGAAGCGTCGTGCTTTCCAGGGTGATGTGACAGAGCTCTTTGAACTCTCTCCAGCTGCGATTGAGTGGATTGAAAATTTCGACAATAGTATTTATGGGGATTGCCCAATCGGTCTGCATACTTGTTGTACCAACTTGGTTACGTATTTTGTATTATTATATGCTGCCTGTGTGTAAACTCTGCCATACGATTAATAATAATAATAGTGATATAGGTGAAACACTTCAGCAGGGGAAAGTGCTATATAAATATAAATATTAAGTAGTGATATGTGTTTTATTTAATGCATAGTAGCATGGCTCTAATGGAGCTTGTGGTAACGCTAGGAATGGTTTGATTCTGTTGGTGATGCCAATTAGTGCAGTGTTTGACCATTATTTGCCTAACTATGCATCCTCCAGTAATGCCGAAGAACTGATTGGTATGGATACTTCCTTTCCCATCTGCTTTGGACATCCATATCTTCTTTAAGCAGCAGGCTTCTCACCCCCTTTAAAAGCAGCTCCGCAAGAGGATGCACCAGCTTCTTCCTACCGTCCTGCAGATTAGAAAAAACCCACTCTACAGCTAAACAAACCTCAGTTGAAATGTATTTTGTACTGTAAAACCCATCTGGCTAAAAATCTATTTCATGTTACTGGAATTTAGTTCTGTTCCAACACTGGACTAGTTAATAGGGGCCATGGGAGGAGAATCAAGCCAACATAGCTGAAAGATGGGAAATCCCTTTGGAGTAAAGTGAACAATCTCCAAATAGATTTTTCCCCCTCTTAATTTCCTTATTTATTGGAGTAACAAAAGTAATGTCTAGGTTTTTCCCCCTTTTCCTCCTTATTTCATTTCAAGCATAATTTTAGCATCCAACTGTAATCTGAGTGGCATTCTGCCTAAGATAATGTAGGAAAGACTCAGGCTGTAACAATTTTTGTGTGTGCTGTAAAGATTGTTTAATGTCGCAGAGCATTCAAAGGTGATCTGAAATTTGAAAGTGTTAATGTCCAGCAACAGCCACACCATGTGTTTCTGCTGATCACATAGCTTGGTTTTTAGAAGCTGATATCTGCACGTCCTTCTCACTTTACGTTTGTAGATATGGGTGGAACCTTCAGCCACCTGTTCTATCTTAAGCTGTGTAGCCTTTTGGAAACATATAGGTAAGACCATGGGTGTCCACGATAGGCATGTTAGTGCCCCCATCCTAATTCTTAGTCACATGTTCCTGTACCTCTTTCTGACTCCACCTTGGAAAAACCAAAACTAGTCCCTAGATGTACAGCCAGTACTGTTGCAACCAATGCTCCCTCTAAGCTGTGGAATCCTGTGAGCAAAAATCCTACTTTGTGAGCTACTGGCATTGAAGTTGTGAGCGAGCGATTTGGCTCCTGCATAGATTAGTTTGCTCTGGAGCCATCCTTCCTGAGCTAAGACAAAAATGTGTGAGACGGAGGCTTAAAAACTGTGAGCTAGCTCACACTAACTCAGCTTAGAGGGAACACTGGTTGCAAAAGCATGCTTTGCTTTTGTCCAGCTCTTCTAGGCATCAAAGCGCCTAGAAGGCAAACTACACAATACATTTCTTCACTTGGTTGCAGTCATTTGCCCAGGTTCCCCACAGTGGATGTGGGTAACTGCTTCTAAAAAAAAAAAGGAGAGCGCTCAAGCAGGTTCAGAATGGCGCCATGGGGGGGGGGGGGGATACCATTTCCCAGGTGGGCGTGGGGGCAAATCTCCCCCACTCCCAATGCCATGCGCAACATGCTGATGATGTCACCCGGAAGTGACATCAGCACATTGGGGGGGTGACACTCTGCTTCTTGGGCAAAGCTCTATGATTTTAGGCTGTTTTTACCATAGAGTTTTGCCCCAAAAGTAGAGCATCACCCCCGACATTGCTGACATGATGACGTCCCCGCCCACCCCAGGAACACCCTCCAAATCCACCTGCCGGTGTGACAAAGGAACCTAACAACCCTAGGGGGAGGAAGGGATCCTGCCTCCCCCACAAGCAGTCTTCTCATACGAAAATGGCATTGGATGGAGCTATTTCACTGATAT
The DNA here is from genome assembly GCF_001447785.1 of Gekko japonicus. Taxonomy (NCBI): domain Eukaryota; kingdom Metazoa; phylum Chordata; class Lepidosauria; order Squamata; family Gekkonidae; genus Gekko; species Gekko japonicus. Next base: position 43,471 of record NW_015168818.1, read on the forward strand.
TGCTGCTCCATGTGAAGTATCTGTTTACACGGAGCAGCAAAATCAGTGACATAACCACCAACCCCCGGCATGGTTTTTGAGCGAGAAAACTGCTGGGGAGAGGCAGGAGTCCTTCCTCTCCCACAGAGCTGTTCTAGGCCCATTTGGGCTGTCCTTTTTTGTTTTGTTTTTTAAGAAGCAGTTCCCCCCTGCTGCTCTGGGTCTGCAGGGAGCGTGGGCAACCAAGCGTAAACAGGTGAAGAAATGTATTGTTTGCCTCTGTGCTGAGCAAGTCTAAATCCTCGTCAACAAAATGAATGGCCCCGGAACACCCAATGGTATAGCACCGTGGAAGCCAAAGTTATCATTTACACCTGCGTAGGAGACCACTGGGAAGAGAGAAAGAGGGACATAAGTAAATAATAAAAGTTCTGAAAGATATATTGCACGTGTATATAAATTGAATGACTAGACTTACAAAAATAATGGACAGTGATTAACATCTGCTTTCTTATTTCTTTTTGCAGTAATTACAGTGCATTGTTAGGAGTGTGGATCTATGGGTTTTTTGTTGTGGTCTTGCTGGTACTAGACCTTTTATATTACTCTTCAATGAACTATGATATTTGCAAACTATACCTAGCAAGATGGGGAATCCAGGGAAAATGGATGAAGCCGGAACCAAGCCGGTGGATTAAACCTTCTCAGGACCCAAGACAAGTACAGACTCAGCCTCCACCTCAGCTTCAGACATCACAGGCTGTGCATCCGTTCAAAGAGGAAGCTTTAAATCCACCACTGATGTCTTTTCCAAGTTCAACAGCCTGGTAAGTGTTAAGGGTACGGTGCCTTTTCCACATCGTGTCCTTCAATTCGGCAATGATCGAAGAAACTGTATTATGTGTAACAATGAGAGAGAAGCGATTTTGTAAACACGTTTTGAAGCAGGTGCCCTTTAAGATTTAGATTTTGGCATTTAGATCTTGCAGTTAGCATTCTGTTTAGATTTGCAGTGCTCATTGTCTTAGTGATGAGTGTGGATTCAGCCGACTGAGGAGATAGAGCATAGATTGAAGTGGTTCAGATGGGGGAAATACTATTTTTGCATCTGTTTTTGCATGCATATCGGCATGTCGAAAATAAGATTATCAGTCCTGCCACTTGTAACCCCAGCCTCTCCAAGAAGAAGATCTTTTGCACCACTTTGTATAACCCAGATGGATGGAGAAATCTTTTGAATTGACCCGAGATTTTCGGAAGACAGCAGAATGCTTCTGACAGATCATATCCATATGACCCCAGACTAGAATTTCATGTAAAGTCTTAAGGATGCTTCCCATTGCATAGTTATTAATTTCATGCTTTTAAATGGTTATCCGGCTAAAGTAATTATTGCAGAGGACAACAAGTTTCCATATATTTCATCTACGAGGGGATGCTATTTGCTCACCTGATTTTCAGTATGCCTATGCAGTGTTTTCTGCAAGTCTTCTCTGTCAAACTGCAACTTGGATTTTCATGCGTTACTGTGCAACTTTGCAGACACAATCCGTGAGGTTGGCTTTAGAAACCGGGTTGTGTGTTCACTGCGTGAGAGCCAGTGTGGTACTCTAATCTGAACGGTGGACTCTAATCTGGAGAACTGGGTTTGATGCCCCACTCCTCCCCCATGAAGCCTGCTGGGTGACCTTGGGCCAGTCACCATCCTCTTAGAACCCTCTCAGCCCTCCACCTCACAAGGTGCCTGTTGTGGGGAGAGGAAGGGAAGGCAATTGCAAGCTACTTTGAGACATCTTAGGGTAGAGGAAAGCGGGTATAAGAACCAACTCTCCTCCTCCACTTCTTCTGCTTCTGCTGCTGCTGCTGCACTAAACATAGCCATCTGTAGCCAAGAGGAAAGCCAGGATAGAGCACTGAGGTCCACCAACCAACATCTTTTGGTGGTCCCCAGTCCCAGGGATGTCTGTAGGGTTGCCAAGTCCCCCCCGGGGGCGGGGAAACCTCCGCCCCAGAGGCCCGTTCCCTGCCGCCGGCGGATTGGGCCCCGGGGGGAACCCCACCCCGACGTGCACGTCACCTGGAAGTGACACGACCACGCCAGGCACGGGGCCACGGTCATCCAAGGGAAAACTCTATGGTTTTCCCTCGGATGGTCGTGGCCCCGCCCCCAGCGTGCCCGGCATCGTCATGTCACTTCCAGGTGACGTGTGTTTGCACACACACTCCAGACGCCACATGGGAGTCCCCCGCTCCGGAGGAATTTACACTTGGCAACCATTGTTCCCTCTAAGCTGAGTTAGTGTGAGCTAGCTCACAGTTTTTTAGCCTCCAGCTCACACATTCTTGTCTTAGCTCAGGATGGATGGCTCCAGAGCAAACTAATTCATGCGACTAGCCAAACTGTTCAAAACAAAAAAAACCCCCCTTAAATCTTAATACCATCAACCACTGAGGTATCTGGTTTTTATTAGAGTTGTACGGCACATACGAGTTACGTTACTTCTTTTGTGTTTTAATGTGGGTTTAATTGTATTATATTTTAGACTGCTGGAACCCGCCCTGAGTCCGTTAAGGGGAGGGCGGGGTATAGATCTAAATAATAAATAAATAAAATTTACATTAATTAGCTATTATAGCAGCCAGTTAATATTTATTTGAGTGATATATTTCCTTTATACCCTACGTTTTGCCCCACATCGGGGACACAGAGTGGCTATAGTGGTACATTCTAGCGTATGTAGTGAAGGGCAAAGAGTCAGCCCGTACATTAGTTACGACGGACTACTACAATCTCCATTTCTGCTCATGCAAACTGAAATACGATGTTCCACATAATGGCAGAATCAAGCCTTGGCTTCTTTATTTAAAGCAGGGGTGTCGAACTCATTTGTTATGAGGGCCGGATCTGACATAAATGAGACCTTGTTGGGCCGGGCCACGTGTGTCATAAAATGTAATGCCAGGTAGCGGAGGTATAAACTTTATAAAGGACACGATCACAATGGTGTTTTTTTAACTTAAAATAAAAGCATGCTGAAAACATTAACACTCTTGCAATAGTTTGTTTATTTAACAGTTTCTGATAACTGACACCTCTTGCTCTGAATTATTGCATCAAAATGTCTGTGCTGTTGCCATCTTGAGTATGCTGTTCAGGTGTGTATTTGTAAGCTGCAAACCTACGATGACGCAGCAGCAGCAGAACTGGAAGAAGAAGCAGAAGACAGCCAGTTCCGCTGCGGGCCCGATAGAATCCCCAGGGGGGCCTGATCCGCCCCCCGGGCCGCATGTTTGACACCCCTGCTTTAAAGGGTCAGATGCAATGTATGAATGGACCACTGGTTTAGGGAGCTCCTAGATTTAGAAGTCTGTAGGAGTAAGTTGCACAGTGGAGGAACGGGCTTTGGGATTTCCGGAAACACCAAATGCAAGATACCTATGTCCAATGCCACTTTATCGTTTATCTTTTTAAAATTACCTGTCAGTGCTTGCTTGTTTGTTTATAGTCCTTTTTTTTTTACTGCAACTGGAGAATTAAGGCAGCAGACTTGCAAGGAAGCCACGACGGCCCTCCGCTTGCAAGGCCTGGGCAAGGCTGTTAACAACAGTTTGTTTGGGGGGATCATTAATTCACAGGGTCGCCATAGGGTGGGAGCGACTGGACAGCACTTCGCACACACACACACACATACAGCATAAAAAAATCCAGTGAACAATACTGTAATACAGAATTAAAGGATTATGCAAACAACAAACTGCCCGAAACAACGTATACTATGAACAATGTAGTAAGTGGAATAACAAACATTGAAGACAATGCAGTATACATAGGATAATACCTGGAATAAGCTGGATAATACCTGGAATAAGATGGAATAAGCTACAGTCCTGCTCCATTATGAAGTCACCCTCCCAGACTGTTCCATTCCGTTGGGATCCCCCAAGCCCGTAATAAAAAGAAGAAGAAGAGATTGGATTTATACTCCGCCCTTCACTCAGAGTCTCGGAGCGGCTTACAAGCTCCTTTCCCTTCCCCTCCCCACCACAGACACCCTGTGAGGTAAAAGAAGAAGAGAAGAGATTGGATTTATCCCCCGCCCTTCACTACCCAAAGGTGTCTCAGAGCGGCTTACCAACTCCTTTCCCTTCCCCTCCCCACAACAGACACCCTGTGAGGTAAAAGAAGAAGAGAAGAGATTGGATTTATCCCCCGCCCTTCACTACCCAAAGGTGTCTCAGAGCGGCTTACCAACTCCTTTCCCTTCCCCTCCCCACAACAGACACCCTGTGAGGTAGGTGGGGCTGAGAGAGCTTTGACAGAAACTGTTCTTTTTCAAGGACAGCTGTGCCAGAACTATGGCTCGCCCAAGGTCATCTAGCCAGGTGCAAGTGGAGGAGTGGGGAATCAAACCCGGTTCTCCCAGAATAGAGTCCCAGCACTTAACCACGACACCAAAATGTCCTCCTGAACATCTCCTTTTTGCACGTTCTGAGGAATGCTGGGAGTGTGGGAGCTCTCCTGGCCTCCCCAGGCGTTCTACGGTGGGAGCCACCACAGAGAATGCGTGAGAACGATTAGTTGCCAGTCTTACTCGTTTGTAAGGTGGCACCTTCAGAGACTTTGCTCGAATGAGTGGAACCGTGGCAGTGGAGCAGGCAGGGCACTGGGATCGTGGAAAGAGCACTAGGGCTGCGGTCACACACACGAAATAATCCACTTTCAGTCCAGTTTCGAGGCACTTTCCAACTGGATTTTTCCAGTTCACATAGTAAAAATCCAGTTGAAAAGTGCACTGAAAGTGGATTATTTAGTGTGTGTGACCGCACTGTAGATGAAACAAAAAAGACTTCACCCACTGGTGGGAAAGAGGGAGGGAAGGGGACAGGCAAATATCTCCTTGGATGGAGTTCTGTAATTTTTGCACTGTGGCAGAGAAGGACCCTTCTTGAGTTGCCTCTTGTCTAACTTTAGACAGCAGGGACTCAGAAAACATCCCAAGCACTTGAAGCAGGGCTGCAGAAGACGACCAGTCCAGTAGATTACTATGCGAGTAGACAGGTTGATTGACTGGTCCAGGAGGTAATGTTTGGTGTAGTGGTTAAAGTGGCAGGATTCTGATCTGGAGAACCGGGTTTGATTCCTCTCTCCTTCGCGTGAAGCCTGCTGGGTGACCTTGGGTCAGTCACAACTCTCTCAGAGCTCTCTTAGCCCCACCTAACCTCACAGGGTGTCTGTTGTGGGGAAAGGACAGGAAGGACATTGTAAACTGTCCCAGACTCCTTCAGGTAGTGAAGGACGGGGTATAAAACTAACCGTGTTGGTCAGAAGCAGCAGAACAAAGTTTGACTCAAGTGACACCTTTGAGACCAACAAAGTTTTGTTCAAAGTGTAAGCTTTTGTGTGCAAAACATACTACTTCAGGCAAAACTGGAATAAAATCTCAAAAGCTATAGTTACAGGAAAAAAGAGGATGGGGGTAAGCTATTAGAAGAAGCCACTCAAAGCCCAGATGCATACGCAGAGCTGAAATTGGAATGGGTGGCTGGTAGGATCAATGGATGGTAGCAAATTAGAACGTAAATGCAAGAGTTAACAACGAGTCCAGCACCCCCCCAAGAAATTCAAGCTCAATCAATGGTCCAACTGTTTTCTAGCTGGTTTCCTGCTCCCGCTGTATTTAAAGAAGTCTTTATTGTTGGTCTTGACCAGGGCTCTTTTGGTAGAAAAAGCCCAGCAGGAACTCATTAGCATAATAGGCCACACCCAACAGCAGAAACTCATTAGCATACTGGGCCACACCCCTGACAGCACAGCTCATTAGCACATTAGGCCACACCCACATGTTACCAGAAGTGTGGTCATCCAGCCATACCCACCTTTTGCTTCTTATTCTGTTTACCTTGTTTGTTGTCAAAACCCAGGGCCTTTTTTTGTAGCAGGAACTCCTTTGCATGTTAGGCCACACACCCCTAATGTAGCCAATCCTAATGAGTTCCTGCTGTTGGGTGTGGCCTATCACGCTAATGAGTTCCTGCTGGGCGTGGCCAGCTTGGGAGCGAGCCGGAACTCCGTTCCTGTGCGTTCCTGCCCAAAAATAGCCCTGGTCTTGACACTTGGTGCTCTTCCGTTCACCCCAGTCCTAACATTAAGTTGATGAGGCTTTAGACGCCCTGTGTGGTGCTTACACCATTCTGGAAGCAAATGATATTACATGACATCGTGAGTTCTTCAGTTCTGTCAAAATAGATCTGCCTAAAGGCCTTTTCACAGATTTGTTTCTATCGCTAGGGAAGAAGATGTAGAAAACCCAAGTGCATCGTAATGAACATGCGAGTTTGTATTTTGCGGTGATTAAAAACTCATGCTAGGAAAGAAGCTACTGCATTCTGTTCCATATGAATGTTTTCTCTAGGTTGGGGAAATTTGTATATGAAGCAGTTCTAAATCACGCTTAACAAACCTCCACAAGAGGGGGTACAAAACAAAAGATGTAACGCCTTCTGATTGCTTTGGCAAGCTGGTCCCTGTGTGGGAGTATCCTTCAACAGGTCCAAAGGAGGCATCTCAAGGGGGGGGGAGAAAATAAGAACACCCATCTGTGTAAGGAGATGTTGCCCTTGAGGGGTCCTGCCCCATGGGGCAATGCATCAAAGGGCCCAAAGAGCCCTCGTTGATTCACTAGAAGGAATGGCATGTGGGGTGGTGGGGGTTGGGCCCTCAACCATCTGGCCTCATCTAGAAGGAACTAATGCCTCCTCCTCCTCCTCTTCCAGATGGCTGAGTGGATGGCAATATGAAATACAGCTAAAATAGGGCAATAAGCTTGTGCTTAGCTGTTACATAGCATCAGTTTGGGACTCTGCACACTTCCTAATTAAAATAGCCGCATTTTGGTGCAACGCTAACCCCCAAGCAATTTATCTATCCTTCTTTTTTGTGACAGCGTTCAAGAAGCTATCTTGAATTGTAAATGGCATTCATGCATCTCGTTTGTTTTTAAAAATCCATGTAATCACATTAGCGTAATTAGTGTACAGATTCTGCGGTTCTCCGTGCTTCGCATCACAAGGGGGCAGGTTGAGCGTACTATTTTTTCTTCAATGTATGTGAACTGTCGCCACTCACTCCTCTGCGAAAAATGAAATTCTTTCCTTGGGGATATTTTAATGGTGATGGGAATGCTACCAAGGGAGGGCATGTGCAGAGAGCACAGAAATGCACTGCACACGCCTCACAGGAGTCTTGGGGATCTTACATGTCCTTTCAAATGTACTCTTTTTGTATACACCCTTCAAATATATGCCGCGTATGTGAATGGTAGGCAGTTTTCCAGTGGAGAATAAATCGTCTCCGAGCCATTTGGCTAAACGAGTACATGTTCTGAATGCTTCAATTTGCCTGCATGTAGACTATTCAGGATGATTTTGTAGGACAGGTGAGAGCTCTCTGGTTCTATTTCATATGAGGCAAATACATGTTATTCTGTTGCCGATAGGGTTGCCAGCTCTGGGTTGGGAAATACCTGCAGATTTTGGGGGTGGAGCCTAGGGAGGGTGGAGTTTGGGGAGGGGAGGAGCCTCAGCAGGGTATAATTCCGTAGAGCCCACCTTCCAAAGCAGCCATTTCCTCCAGGGAAACTGATCTCTGTGGTCTGGAGATCAGTTGTAATAGTGGGAGATCTCCAGTTGCCACCTGGAGGTTGGCAGCTCTAGTTACAGGTGACATTAGCCTTACTTGGATATGGTTCTAACGGCACAAGGACTACTCACAAGGAGGGGTCAAGATCATACTTGTTAGATCGCTGCTAACAAAGACCCAGAGAGTGATTTCAACCAAATAGATCCAGCTTTATTAAAGATACAAACAAGCGCTTGAATTCAGTCATAACCAGAACAGTTTAACATTGGGAGCTAGGCTCCTTTTAAACCTTCCCGGGCTAACGTAGCCACGCCTATTTACAAATAACAACCAATGAGGTTGTGCAGATAAGGTCTAATGAGCTTTCTTCCTTCGCAGGGGAATAGTCCTCTGCTGATTGGTCACTGTTGTAGAGCGACCAATACCAAGTCAGTTCTGAGGAGCCTTTGTCCGGCTTGAAGCTTCGCATGGGAAGTGGATGTGGCAATTTCAGTAAGACATTTCAATACATTACAATACCCACACCTCTTCTGCCAGCAAGAAGGATAACAATTGCATGATTTAAACTGACATAGGTTTGTTGGACTCTGTGCAGACAGGATCTCATTCCACCGTTCTGGCCCAGGAGTTAGGCGGGCAGGGCTGTGGGTGTACAATCACGTATGGACTGCCCACACCATCAGGGAGTTGTCCTTGTTTTCCAGTACTGGTTTTAAAAAGACACTTATAAATAATATCAGCTGTGGAAAGAAAATACGTGTAAGGTGTTATCATTACAATTAACATTAACGTTCTGTGTATCTGTGTTTTTAAATTTGCCTTCTGAAGTGCTAAATGGGAATCCTGTGTTAGGATCAGGTAAGCGTATCCCACGTAGCTGATACACTTGTAATCAGTTTACAAGTGTAAATTGCTCACCTTCTCCTTGTTTTTCCTCTGTTTTCTTCCCCAGGTAATTCCTTTGCTGTAAGAATCCCTAATAATGTAAAGGACAGATTTCCTTTATGCAATCCTCATATTTCTTCCTTTCCCACAATACGTAAGACACTGCAAGGGGTTGTAATTAAAACAACAACAACCAGTTAGCAGGGGATCTGTTCGAACCTACTCAATACCACGTTTCCCTCTAATTTTGCTTCCCTACTGAGTGGAGCAGTTCATATCCGCTGTGATCTGAAAACGGCCAGAGCGAGACCCTGCGCGGCTTCAGAGTGCTGCTGAGTGGGGCTTCCTGTGTTAAGAAGCAGCCACTCACAAGCACAGCTTAGAGGGAACACTGCTCGGTGCCCAGGAAATCAGTTTTGATAGAGGCAGAATAACAGTGGAGTATTCTTTCTTTGGTTAAGACGCTGAACTGCAGGCTGTGGAAGGTCATTAGTTCAGCAGTTCGAGACCCGGGTGCCCCATGATGGAGTGAGCTCCCATCTCTAGTTCCAGCTCCTGCCAACCTAGCAGTTCAAAAGCAAGAAATTGCAAGTAGATAAATAGGGACCACTTTGTTGGGAAGGTAACAGTGTTCCGTGCGCCTTGGTGTTTAGTCATGCCGGCCACATGACCATGGAAACGTCTTCAGACAGCGCTGGCTCTTCGGCTTTGAAACAGAGATGAGCACTGCAACCCTAGAGTCAGATTCGACTGGCTTTCGAGCAAGGGAACCTTTACCTTTTTTAATTATTTCACTAGGTGTGATATAGGCGTTAAATGTTCATTATCCTATTGAAATTACTTGGATCTAAAGTAATGAATGTGGCTGGATTATGGCCATGCTGCCAAGGAAGGGAAGGGAAAATTCCTGCAACGCACCTCACTCAAACCTTTTCCTTCCTGCTATATAATCACCAAGATTAATCCTCTTGCCAAAAAAGTCAGGCAAATCCCCCACAAAGTCCTTTATGTATACCTATTATACAAGTTAGTACTCCAGATAGAATCTTGAACACACATGAATCTGCGTTCTACTGAATGTATTTATTTATTCATTCATTCAATTTATACCCCGCCCTCCCTGCCAAAGCAGGCCCAGGGTGGCTGTATGAGACCCTGGGTCCATCAAGGTCAGTACTGTCTACTCAGACAGGCAGTGGTGCTCCAGGGTCTCAGGCGGAGGTCATTCACATCAACTAGCGCCTGGTCCTTTTAAATGGAGATGCTGGGGATTGAAGCTGGGGTCCTCTACATGCCAAGCAGATGCTCTGCCAGTGAGCCACAGCCCCTCTTCAGGTCATACTTTAATGCAGACTTCAGTATGTTTTAAATTCGGTGAGGCTTAGCTCAGTACCAATGCTCCCTCTAAGCTGTGGAGTCTTTGTGAGTGACTGGCACTAAAGTTGTGAGCGAGCAATTTGGCTGCTGCGTAAAATCAGTCTTCTCTGGAGCCATCCTTCCTGAGCTGAGACAACAATGTGTGAGCCGGAGGCTAAAAAGCTATGAGCTAGCTCACACGAACTTAGCTTAGAGGGAACACTGCTCAGTACTGAACTTTATTTTTGCTGTTCTCATTTTTATTAATCATTATTTTCAACTTGCGTAAAGAATACTCTCACAGTATTGTCAGTTTTATGCTACAAGTACAAGTTTTAAGTTTGTTGTTCATGGCCGCCAATGTTAAAACATATTTGAAACCTTAAAACATTTGAAACGTATTTACAAACAGAGTTAAAATTCTAAAACCTCAATTCACATTCCGCTCAATACAACAAGAGCAATTCAGTTGGGGACATTCTAAAAGGCACTATTCGCTCTGATCTTCCTGGCTGCCCGGGCAAAAAGAAGTTTTATACTATGATACCACATATTACTGCTGTTTATTTTTTTATTGTTAAATTAACGACAATTTAAAACTTAATTTTATTTAAGAAACCTGGCACCGAGAGAACCTTGAAAGGTAGCTCTGTGGCTAATAGAAACTATTGTCCATTCTTGTGATCAGCTTCTTAATAGTGCAATCTTAAGCAGAGTTACAACCTTTGTAAATCCCAAGGTTTTAACAGGATTGCCCTGTAAGACTTGCTTCTGCCAGCACGGAAGTGTGCAGCATCACAAAACAGTAGGTTTAATAAGATGACTTTGGGCTCTTCCGCATTGTTGCTTTTGTCACTTGTGTGTTCACAAGCTATGACTGATTTCCCAGAGCCGCTTCTCTGCGTTCGCTCCTCTCTTTGCCCCGCTGGCACGTGTCAATTTCCCACTCGAAGCCGCGCGGCGGCATTTTGACCAGCAGCTTTGCCCAATTTCCCCCGCGGTTTCATGATCCTGTTTTTTGAGGGTTACAAAACGGCGGGCAAAATCAGGCAAAGCCGTGGGTCAAAATGCAGCTGCGCGGCTTCGACTGTGAATTTGACACGTACCATCGGGGCAAAGAGAGGAGCGAGCGCAAAGCAGCGGCTGTGGGAAATCGGTCTATGAAATATGCCAGACGTACACTTTGTAATATCCAATCAACCACTAGAGGGGGCAAAACATGTGCAGAAAAGGGGGAAAAACCCAAAGCGACAGGGACACACAAGCGACAGAAATTAGAATGTGGCAGGCTGGTATGACATGACTTGTACAGTTCTTTGTTTTGCCATTCACGTCCCACTTTTCCTTACTAAAATGCAGCCAAAGACGAGGTTTATCTATACTGTGCTCTCTCAGAGCTCTACAGTACATCTCTCTCTGCAGTTGATTGAGAGCCTGGATACCTATGAAACCTGTGCTCAGCCGGTCAGATCTTACTTTCCATCCAGAGACAGCAGTGCCTGAAGATGGAAACAAGCCCAAGTACTCCTCTCCCTTCATTCTGAGTCCACAACATCCTGAGACAACCTAAGATATTTGATGCCTGAGGCAGAACATCCAGATAGCTAAAACATGTTTATGCACATACACAGGACCCTTCCCCGAGGTGATAAGAATTAAAAGTAAACTAAAAAAAGTAGTCCAAAGCAGGTCCACTCAGAATCCTATTCCAGTCTCTTCAGACTCCCAGGAAAAGTGTTCTTGGTATTGCACTGTGTTGTAAGCAGTTAAGAATTTGCAACTCTTTAAGGGTACCAAATTAATCTTCCACCTCACCCAGCTAATAGTAGCATCTGGACATGCTCCGTGTAGCATTGGCATTAGAAAGACATTTTATTGATGTAAATATTTAAGATTATCGCTTCATTTCCAGACACCCCCAAATGACTAGCATATCCATTATCCAGCTGTAGACTTAAATTTTTTGGAATCGTTAAGTTGAAATAGTGGCCTGTATCTGGTCATGCAGTTAAGAAAACTTCATACCCTTTGGCAGATCCTCATGGCATAGTGGGGTTCTTCACGAAAGGGGAGATTGCTGGAAACTCCCTTAAGGTTTTTAATTTTACTTACAGTAAGTTGTTTTTCTGTTTTTCCTGTGAACTTATAGCCTGATCTGAGAAAGAGCCCAGTTCTTGCTTACACAAGAACAAGCTGAATATGAAACATTCTGAGAAAGCAAGGCCATATCATGTCCTAAATCAGTTTACTGAATTATTGAATGAACGAATTGTCATTCTTGATTCTATGATTACAAAGGGTAATTGTTAAATTTTTTTTGTATCCTTGGCCGTGTCTTACTGTTTAATTTCTGATCACAGACTCGCCCTGTTTCTTGTCTGTTGTTGTTCAGTCGCACAGTCGAGTCCGACTCTTTGCAACCCCATGGACCAGATCACGCCAGGCCTTCCTGTCTTCCGCCGTCCTCTGATGTTGGCTCAATTTCATGTTCGTTGCATCCAGGGCTATTTTGGGGCAGGAACGCACAGGAACGGAGTTCCAGCTGGCTTCAGAGTTGGCCACGCTCACTACAGCCAAAACCTCTGTGTGCCTGGCTACAGAGGGAAGGCCTGGAGATCGACCCCCCCACCCGGCGACTCCAAGGCGAGCAGGCTAGGGGGGTTAAAACTGCCTTCCCTTCCCTTCAAGGGGGGGCTTGCCCGGGCAAGCCAAGGGAAGGCATGGGGTGTGGCCTAATATGCTAATGAGTTTCTGATGTTGGGTGTGGCCTATTATACTAATGAGTTCCTGCTGGGCTTTTTCTACAAAACGAGCCCTGGTTGCATCTATGACACTGTCTAACCATCTCATCCTTTGCCGTCCCCGTCTTCTTCGACCTTCAATCTTTCTTGTCTAAAACCTTAATATTTCCTTTGCAAATGTTAAGAACAGTTTATTCATCAGTAACCAACATTTGTAGTGCATCAAGGGTTTATTTGTTTGTTTGGGGTTTTCAGCCAGGTGAAATATGTGTAGATTTCAATTAAATTATTGGTGAAATAGTAAACGAATAACCATTAATGGGCTACCTAATGGCTTATTCAAAATGCAGGATCCAAAGACCTGCGTGAGAAGTATGCACTAATCCAGTGAAAATATTACTTATTTTTCTTTGAATTGCTGAATCCTGTGCCAAGTAGCTTTTGAGCTTTGTATTCAGGATGCCCATGTATGTATGGTTTTTGCCTCTGACATAATTATAAGGGCATTATCATCCCCATCCTAACTCCGGTGCTGACGCTGGAAGGCCAGCTCAGTGCTGGCACTACTCGCTTTGATCCCAAGGACTTCCTGGTCCAGCTGGCCCTGGGCCCCTACAGGTGGCACAAAGTCCCCAGCACCCATGGCGGTGCAGCCCTGTGGCACAGCCACCCTGTGCCATGCAATGTGCAGATAGCTCTGTGTCACAGCTGCATCCCCCCCCCCATGTGTTTCAGCCATTCGGGGTGGACATACCACCAGCCCGTGACTCCTGAGAAGACCACCCTTAGGAGCGGCACGCATCCCGCAACAAAGCGTCCAGAGCAGCCGGATGATTCCCAGAGTAAGACGTTGGGGAGCCGCCAGGATGCCCCACGTTGCCCTGGTGCAGGGGCTGGCAACACCTCCACCACGTGGGTGTAACGTGAGGCCACCCAGATGCAAGATGGACGATGCAGTTGAGTGGAGACGCCATTTGGATTGCAGCAGTGGTGGTCAGCATATGAAGGCCCAGGGTGGTCAATTAGTGCTGTCTGTGCCCTGCTCAGGGTCATTGGGAACTCCCTTTTGTGAGGGCCAGCACTGCAGCCCCCAGTAGGGATACCTGTCCGGTAGGCCACAGTGGGGCAGGGCTGGTCCGGATTGGGACCTAGTGGAAAGTGGAAGGGGGGCACTGTCCACCATGAGTGGTGGCTCTGCCTGGACACGAGACCCCCCTCCCACCACCATGTGTCATTATGCTGGCCCCATGGCAGGGGGTGTGCCAGTCATGCTATGTGGGGCAATGCTCCCTCTAAGCTGTGGAGTCTTGTGAGCCAAAATTCCACTTTGTGAGCTCCTGGCATTAAAGTTGTGAGGGAGCGATTTGGCTACTGCAGAAATTAGTTTTGCTCTGGAGCCATCCTTTCTGAGCGAAGACAAAAACCTGTGAGCTGGAGGCTAGAAAACTGTGAGCTAGCTCACACTCACTCAGCTTAGAGGGAACACTGATGTGGGGTCAACAACATATGTATAAGTGAGATCAGTAGGTGGTGCAGCATCCTTGCAACCGTGCCCTGACCGTTTTCAGGAGTGGGAGTGGAGGGTAAACGCAGGGAATCCTCCACAACTTGAGCGGGTTGCCAAAAACAGAGGCATGCTGTGTCTCATACTACAGATGGTACACAGCCCCGTGGGTGGGATGGGGTGGAGGCCAACCTGATCAACCCAACCCACCTTGTTCCCTAGCTGCCACAGAGTGGTCACAAGCCTCCACTGCTGCTGCTCCACAGGCTGCAGTTCGCAACACCACTGGGCCAGCAGCATGTGAGGGGTGGAGCCCTGGTGTATCGGGGAGCAGAGAGAGCAGCCCTGCATTAGCTCCTGTGGCATCCCAGAGCCCCCCATCCCCACCCCCTTCTCTGGCGATGTTATGATGTGGGAAGTTATCACGCACCCCAGAGATGGCATTGGGGATAAGATCCCTGTGGCAGCCACGTCCAGTGGCAGAGCTATCAGTGTAAGGCAGGACCGGTTGCCTTCTCCTGGGTAATGGCTTCTATGGATTCAGGGGACCATTGGGTGGTGGAAATGGCTCACCAACATGCAGGGCTCTAGCCCAAGGGCTCCAGACAGTCCACCTAGGCCCGATTGGAACCTTGAAGGGCTAGGGGTATGCCACAAAATGGAGGCTCATGGTTCATTTGGGGGGTATCAGCCACCCTCCTAGCCTTTGTGTGCAGGTACACAGCTCAGCTGACACAGGATGACAACCTGCCCCTCCCCGTATCTGGCGCCACACAAGAGATGGTGGTGTCTATTGTTGTGGTGTTCCCCACCGCCATCTGATTTCTGCCCCACTTGCAGCTGTCTTTGAAGGTCCGCCACAGGTGGGTAGCAAAGTGGGCAGGCTCCTGGCAGTCCAGGAGACAATCAGTACCACATTGGACAGCATGATACACACTGGTCACCCCGTGGCAGGAGAGCATCAGGCATGATGGTCACTACAGAGTTCGTCAGGTGGTTGGCACTGCATTGTGTATGGAGTCCATCTAAGGAGCTTGTTCTGTTGCAGGGAGACCGGACACAGGGCATAGTGTGTTCTGGGTCAGCAGCGCTGGTGTGCAGCAGGTGGTCCCCCAAACCTGCCCGTGCAGGTCCTGCTTCCCCTCCTCCCTTTGGTGGGTTTCCCAATGGTGGGATGCCTCTGTTGGGACACAGGGTGTAGCCGTTGAGCCCACGCTTACCCATCTTGTATGCAAAGGATGCACTTGGAACGGCATCTGCAGTGTTTGCCCAGGGGGCCCACTCCAAAGGGTTCTGATCTGCCAAAATAATGACAACCATGGGTGTTTGGGACACAGCACCACAGATTACAGTGTGGGGTTGGGGAAGTCAATCCAGGTTGCACTTGTACTCCCTGCGCCCCCAACCAGTATGGCATTGTGCTGTGCAGCATGGTACTGGGGAGGTACCATGTTCCTTTTACTCTTTAGCTACGTCCACACTGTTGGCAATTGTTGCGACAGCCAGGGTGGCTGAAGGTGTCACAGAGTTAGAGATGTAAAATTTCCAGAAATTTTGGAGTTTTTTTCCCGGGGGAAAACGGAAATTTTTGAAAAAATTGAAAAAATGCTATATTAGCATTCTTTTTGTCTTTTCTAGATTGAAAGTCATTCTGTTACTTTAGAAACATAAAATATGACTATGGACATTTTTACTTGGCATGAAATTATCACAACTAGCATATTAAAAATATAGTGTATCCAAACAATTATTACAAACAGAATACCCACCCACATGCAAAAACAAAATTGAAACTTTTTTATTTTCTTCTGACAATCGCACCTCCTAAAGGAAGAAATGCATCTTGTTCTTGCATTGGAGAGTTCAGTTTGTAACCTAGGACTTGCTTGTCCTCAGTGCACAGTGCACAGAAATTAGACCAATCTGATACCATATATATATATGAATGATTTGGAAAATATTTGAACTCCTTGTCTTAAAATATTGTATTCATCATGTTAAAATAAAACGTTCCATAATCAATTTTTTTCTTTTCTTTTCTTTTTTCAATTTTTCCAATTTTTCGGAAAAAAACAACAAAGCTTCAGGGAAAAAACGGTTTTTTTCCCGAATTTATCTGGTTTTTTTCCAGGCCTTCACATCTCTACACAGAGTAGGTTTGCATGTTGAGGATGGGGACATCATTGCAACTGTTCAAGTGTGGGTCAGAGACACCCCTCTGTCAGGGTCGTTAGCCAGGTCACAGCACACAAGGCTTCATAAGAAGATAAGTCTTTATTGATGGATCCAGTACTAATGATCACATACACAGCTTGTGTCAGGAATACCCTACATGTTGTGTCCGCTGACCTCCACCAGAGGCCAGCGCACACGCCTGAGCTTGAGTCCGGCACAACAATAGGGACTACGATCCTAGTCCCTCCACTGGGGGAACCAATGGGACCGTGGCGGGAGATT
This sequence comes from Gekko japonicus, assembly GCF_001447785.1. Lineage (NCBI taxonomy): Eukaryota > Metazoa > Chordata > Lepidosauria > Squamata > Gekkonidae > Gekko > Gekko japonicus. The sequence continues at coordinate 60,032 of NW_015168818.1, forward strand.
CAAACCCGCCAATGGGACCCAGGGGTGTGTCCCCTGGTTGTGTATATAGTTGGCCTGCCGGCCGTTGTTCTGGGTCTTTTGTTGTGTACTGAATAAAGCGTGCTATGCACTACGTCGTTGTTTGTCGTTCATCCATGCGGCAACCCACTACACAATACTACAGTATAATGGGGTCTGACTTATAGGGAAATCATATTCCCCCCCAATATGAGATGAAGCCAGTGGTTATGTTTCGCGTGGGTGGGCTGAAGCTAGCAAGCAAGGGGCAAAGCGTAAAAACTGTTAGCTTTCTCAGACAAGTGTCAGCTAGCTGCCATGTTTTGCTTGTTCCCGTCTCTAATCCTGGCTTGCTGTAAACAATGCTTGGGAGACCGTGGGAGCCAGTTCTGCCAGACGGCGTTATCTGTCTGGCCTTGAGAAGGATGGAGGGCTTACGTTCCACCCCTGGTGTGAATCTTTTGGCTCTCATGAGGCACTGCGACTCTCCCGATTATCATGTATCCTCCCGTCGGGAGAATTCCTGCCTACGCGCGTGCTCGCTCGAACCCACGCGCTCGAATTTCATTTGCTTAGCCATTTGCCTCGTCCTACTATATGTAAGGATGTTTCCGCCCCATGGTCATTCCTAACAATAATCCTGTGGATAGGGTACCAGTTTTGTAATCTAATAAAGCATAACGCCTCCTTGGAAACGTGTGTGGAGATTTACTTGCTGCAGAACCTGACAACAAGTTAATTGCAGCTGGGAACCAAAGCGAGGTCAAAGGTAGTGATAGCGCACAGAAGCGGGACAGGGATGAGCTGGGAAAGAGGAGGAGGTGCCCCCCTCCCCATTCTGCATCAATGACAGGGCTACCTGACACCCTCCCATGCTTATCTGTGCGGGGAGCATTGCCCCGGCATCCTCAGTTTTAAGGAAGTGAGGTTTCCCTTTGGTGTCTGTCTACTGACATGGGGTACCCGTACACGTTCTGAGCAGGGTAGTGTTATGAGAGGGCAGTGCACTGGTACTCCCTGCGGCCCCATCCATGGTGGTGGGGTCTGCATGGCATCTGTCCTCTCCCTTGGCTGTTTGTGCTGAGTGCCTGCTCTGTGGTGCTGTAGCCTCCAGGTGTGTTTCCCACCTCTCAAGTACAAAGCTCTGTGCGTGTTTGTGTCTGTGCGCGCGCAGCATGGGCCTGAGCGACTTAGCCCCTTTCTCAGGGGCGGTTTAAGGCTCACTGGTGCCCTAAGCACTGACCAATCTTGGTGCCCCCCTCCTTTCCATACTGACCCAGTCCATTTTAGTTGTTGACCTGTCTGACCAGATATACAATGACCAGATATACAACACAATATATACTGTACAAACTAAGATTTTCATCCTTTTCCCAACTTTGTGGTGCCCCCTTTGGCCCTGGTGCCCTAAGCACGTGCTTAGTCTGCGTAATGGTTGACCTGCCCCTGCCCTTTCTGCATACTCTAGAATCTGAGCTCCATGTCTTCTGCTGGAGGTTCATATGGTGCAGAAGAGACTGTGATTGGGTATTGGGTTTTGTGCCTGGCTGCTGGGGAGAAATGTGATTGGCTGCTTGCTTCGTTGAAATCCTAAACTATGCCGGAGCTTGGGGACAGGGCAGAGGCAGTGGGAGGAATTTTGTCTTTCTCCTTCCATGGGAGTCCTGTGGGCTATACTGAGGTTTTCAGTGATGCAACATACCTCTGGCATCAGGGGAGGATCCATCGCCTGGGGGAGGGGGCTTTGGAAGCTGACTAAGCCTTGCCCATGCATGGCACACTCTCCACTCTGCCTGCATCTATTACAGCAGAGCAACTACCGCGGCACCATTCCAGCACAGCTTACTGAAGGAATACCTGCAGGGGAGCTTTTGTATCTTCAAGATATGCGGGTATTGCACAGAGATAACACCAGCGTAATGCTTCTTCACCATAAGAACGTAAAAGAAGCCATGTCGGATCAGGCCAGTGGCTAGGCCTGCCAAATCTCGCCAAATCGCAGCGGGGGATCTGCATGTCTTCACAGAATCCTTGTCACGGGGACAGCTGGAAACTTGGCATAGATTAAAAATATCATGGCATGATCGATTACTTATTATTAAAACATTTATATTACCTAAAATATTATTTTTATTTCGAGCTTTACCAATTAAAATAGAAAGTGCCCAAATAAATAAATGGCAGAAGGCTTTATTAAACTTTTTTTGGGCCTACAAACGGCACAGGATTAATATGCGAACTTTATGTCGGCCAACAAAACAAGGTGGACTTGGATTTCCGGACCTACTTAAATATTATCAATCGTGCCATTTAACTAATATAATAAAAATAATGCAGGACAAACAAGAGATTGATTGGATTACAAGACACCATCCTAAGCAGTTTCACCTTGGGCCTTATTTGCCCTGTATGTCTATGAAATACCCTGAGCTGTGTGGGCTTCTTGCCATACTATGTCACACTGTGGTTACAAGTAGATTTTTCCCCCCTCTCCTGGAATTAAGCCTCTCCTGGGTTGTACATCCTCAGAAACTGGTTGAGAGAGGGCCAATTTTGAGACTTTTTTTGAAACATCCATCCCTGTCTCAAAACAGAAGCAGCTGTGAGGCTTTTATAATTAGGGCTTTAATCATACCTTCAATCAGTTCAGGAGAATGTGCTTGAAACTCTGGAAGCAGAAGTGTCATACATGCATTCTGCTACTACATAATTGGAACAATTTTCATTTTATTTTTTTGTTGGTGCCCTGGGCTTTTTTCTTTCTTTTTTAAAAAAGAGGTGCCAGAACTCTCAAGAGGTAAATGAAGCTTTCAACCAGTTTGGTGTGTGAGAGCCAGTTTGGTGTCGTGGTTAAGTGTGCGGACTCTAATCTGGGAGAACTGGGTTTGATTCCCCACTCCTCCACTAGCACCTGCTGATGTGACCTTGGGTCAGTCACAAGCTCTGGCACAGCTGTCCTTGAAAAAGCGATCTCGGAAGCTAAACAGGGCCAGCCCTGGCGAGTACTTGGATGGGAGACCTTCGAGGAATACCAGAGTCACGATACAGAGGCAGGCTGTGGCAAACCACCTCTGGATGTATCCTGTCTTTATTATTTATTTATTTATTTTTTGCCTTTATACCCCGCCCATCCCGTAAACGGGC
>NW_015168819.1:0-3980 GCF_001447785.1 Gekko japonicus
AGAAAACCTGTTTTTATGGGGAAGACACTTCCTTCTCCTTCTTATCTCAGCTGAGGCGAGAAGAAGACTAAGACACCTGAAAGGTTTACCCACACATGGTTACCCACGTGCAGATTCTCAAAAAGCACATATAGACTACTCATCTAGCTGTACAACATTGGGTGGGGCAATTTGGATGGGGTGTATCCTGTTATTATTATTTACTGCATAGGAAGTAGAGCAACATCAGCAACACAGGAAAACATCCTCCTGTTTGTGTCTTTAGCTGGCAGGCCGAACCCAGAAATGACATCAGACCACTTTGGGCATCAGCCATAGAGTTTCCACTAAATCACAGAGTGGCGTGACAACACTTCCAAAGTCATGATGGCTCTGTGATGGCAGCCCCACCAGGTCTCCACCTCCCAGGCTCCTGCTAGCTGCCAGCTACTGGATTGCATGCAACTTCCATAGTTGGGGGTCTGAAACACAGCCTGGGTGGGGAAGTGACTGACACTCTTAGGCAGGCGCTTCTTGGGAATTGCTAAACACTGGCCCCGGTCACACGGGCAGGAAAATGGGGGGGAAAGCGTGGCTGTTTGCCCCGGAGCAAAATAACGTGCGGCTGCGCGATCAGACGTCCCGTGGTTAGGGGGGAGGTGCCGATAACAGGACAATCCTGCGGTGCGGCAAAGAAGCGGCCTCCCTAGCAAAAGGCTCTGGGTTTAACCCCTTCCAGGGCTGCAGAGGAATGCAAACTGTGTCCTCCGTCCGGTCCCCTCCAGGAGGAGCTTCAGCCGGGCCGCCCTCCCGCCCTCCCGCCATGCCCCCCCTGCACCCCCCATTTTTAAATGAAGTCTGCGCATGCGCCATTGGGTGCTTGTGTGCATCCCGTGGAGACTTGGAAAAAAAAACCTTTTAGCGACGGGACATGGGTGGGCGCTGGATGCCACGACCTACCACCGGAAACGCAATCAGGCGCTCGCCCTTGGCCCGCGGTTTCCGGAAACGAGTACCTCGGAGGTACTAGTTTTTTACCCCGCATCTTCGGCAGGAAGCCTCGGGTTCGCCACGGGAGCTCTACGCTTCCCAGCTGTGGCGCTGTGATCGCGCCCGGAAAATCCGCCTATCTTCTGTCTCTGTAGCGTGTGACCGGAGCCACTGATGGAATTAAAGTGGAAGGAGTTTAATACTCACCCTAAGAATGCTGTTGCTCTCTGAGAGACTTTTCGCAGTCCCACATCATACTGAACAAAAGGGTCGGAGACCATCCAATCCTGACCAATTCCCTCTCCATAGCATTTTATATTACATGAACTACGGTTACAGAGAAATTTACTTCATTCATACTGTAAAGAAAGAAATTCCAGTGGCCTAAAGAATTTCTCATAGGTGTCTTTAAAGGAAGGGATAGCGCCTCAACAAGGCCTCAACTCTCCATCCATGGCACTGTGAAAACCCTTCATCTAGGGATGCAAATTGGCCATTAGGTTGCCCACCCTGGGAAAACCCTGTTTGGAGATGTGGAGAAATGCCCTCCACCTTAGTATCTGACCCAATAATACGATGACTGGGACAACACTCTGTGAACTGGAACCCATCTGCAAATTCATAGCTGGAAGAAAGGAGGGCCCTGGGGAATGAGCAGTTACCAGGGGTTTGTTTCTTTTTGGTACACCCTAGGAGTAAAAGAAACAGTTGGTGTTGCTGAGCAGGGACTTAGGACAGCCACAAGATCTTCTGACCTCCCGAGAACCCAAAGGAATGGGGGCTTGTAAGTCCAGTCCTTTATAGGGGAAGTCAGTATCAGGTAACAGTCTTCGAAACCAGTCAAACAATCAATTGCTCATGGACTGGCCATCACTCACCAGCTTACATCTTAGTGCTGGTCACCTCCCAGAGGCAGTTTTTAAAGTTAAAACTTGGCAGCCTTCCTAGGGCTGCATTGCAGAGAAGAACAGGTTTGCAGCCTCACCTTAGCACAGACCACAGCCAATGTTCCCTCTAAGCTGTGGAGCCCTGTGAGCAAAAATTCTACTTCGTGAGCTACTGGCATTAAAGTTGTGAGCGAGCAGTTTGGCTACTGCATAAATGAGTCTGCTCTGGAGCCATCCTTCCTGAGCGAAGACGAAAATGTGTGAGCTGGAGGCTAAAAAACTGTGAGCTAGCTCACACTAACTTATCTTAGAGGGAACATTGAGTCCACAGCTTGAATTTTTTTTATCACCTGCCCCCCAAATGTCATTCAAAATTTTCCTCTGTGAATTTTGACAGCAAATACCTATGATTTGCTGTGAATGTATGACTACTCGATAAATGTTCTCTACTGTTTGCAAAGTCCAATGGCTCTGCATGCCTATTCAACATTAGACAGTATCTGACAAGTGATATTGGGGCAGGGAACATGCAGAGGCAATTGATCTCTGTAATGACTCAGAGGTCAGCGGACTGGGCAGCTGGTTGGCAACAGTGCTGGCTATATCTGTGTCCTTCTAATGCCATTCATTCCTATAAACCATCAGTAGAAATTTCCCTTGAATAGTTGAAACAAGTGAAAACAGCCCATTTTCAAGAGTGGATAGGAAAAAACGTTATCCTTGGATTCGTATGTGGAATTTTTGGGGTGATTTTGGGTGAGCGTGTCCAGAAGAGGGTAACCAGGATGGTGAGGGGGTTTGAATCCAAGTCTTATGAGGAAAGGCTGAAAGAGTTGGGTTTGTTTAGCCTGGGAAAGAGAAGGCTTAGAGGGGACATGATTGCAGTCTTCAAGCATTTGAAGGGCTGTCATGTAGAAGATGGAGCAGATCTATCCTCTCTTGCTCCGGATTGCAAGACTAGATCTAATGGGTGGAAATTACAAGGGAGTCGTTACCGGCTAAATATCAGGAGAAACTTCCTAACTGTAAGAGTGGTTGAGCAGTGGAACAGTCTGCCTCGGGAGGTGGCGGATGCTCCTTTGCTGGACGTTTTCAAGTGGAGGCTGGACGACCATCTTTTGGGTATGTTGTAGGGCTAACTTTCAGCTATGCTCCTGCAGAGTGCAGGGGGTTGGACTAGATGACCTGCGAGGTCCCTTCCAACTCTAACATTCTATGATTCTATGATTTCACACACACTGAATAATGCACTTTCAATCCACTTTCAATGCACTTTAGTGATTGTTTGCATAGGGATTTTGCCATTTGACACAGTAAAATCCAGTTGCAAAGTAGACTGGAAGTGCATTATTCAGACTGTGTGAAAGTGCTACTAACACTCAGACTTTGATTCCCCTTGCCTCACCCCAAAAGTCCTCTGATAGGTGTGTGCAGTCACACATAGGGCATCGTTGGTGTCTGTTGACATGACAAAAATTCTATGTGTTGTAAGGGACTATGAGGGTCCATTGCCATAGAAACTCACAAGCCACTGAGTGCTCTAATGGGATCCAGACCAGTGTTCCCTCTGAGCTGAGTTAGTGTGAGCAAACTCACAGTTTTTTAGCCTCCAGCTCACACATTTTTGTCTTCACTCAGGAAAGAGGGCTCCAGAGCAAACTAATTTATGCGTAGCCAAATCGCCCGCTCACAACTTTAATGCCAGCAGCTCACAAAGTAGAATTTTTGCTCACAAGACTTAGAGGGAGCATTGATCCAGACCCAGTTCTAAAAATGCAGCCTTTGAGACAATGGCATAGTTAGGTCTATTATGCACGGGTGTTTCCCCTCGCTTTCACTGTGCATGTCTGTCGGGTTTTCTTTTTCATTCTGCATTGATTTTCCTCCCTACAATGCTCAGTTCGTTTCCTGGTCACTGTTTCCCCAGGTTTTCTGAGGGTGCTTTTGTGCTGATTTTCCCGTTGTTTCGCTTCCAAGCTGAAGATCATTCAAAAGCATACAGATTCCCTCGGATTTCCCTCTGCCCTTTTGCTGCCCCTCAAAGGTCACTCCCTGCCCACATTGAGGTTGTTCTGCCCAATCTGCACCTTCCATCCTCCCCCCCCCCGCGGAAAGTTCAAAAGG
>NW_015168819.1:4361-4998 GCF_001447785.1 Gekko japonicus
CATAACTGTCCCACCTTTGCAGGGCATCCGATGACATACTATCTCGTTGGTAGGATAGTGGTGGCGGCGGCTCCTACTCAAACGCCTGGTGGAAGAGCTCCGTCTTACAGGCCCTGCGGAACTGCACAAGGTCCCGCAGGGCCCGGATCTCCTTTATGAGATGTAAAGCAAGGGAGATGCTGGGATGGGAAGCCTGAAGCTTTGAAAACATTTTCCCCTTCAATGCTTTAGTGAACAATGTTGGAGGGGGACCATTTTGGCAGTCTCTGGAAGCCTAACGTCAAATGGACCTTGTGCGAATCACCGAACTTGAGAATTGCTTGGGACTGAACCATTTGGAGGAAGAGTGCAATCCGCACAGGACAGGTTTTAAAAAACTGCCAAGATCATGACCAATGTACAGGATCAAATTAGAGAATCACAAAGAGAAAACCATGCAAATTTGCAAGGAAGGGCAGGAAATTAGCATTACTATGCGGCTGTGCTAGGGCATCAGCCGGGGTCATTTCGTAGAAAAAGAGCTAGGGGAACTCATTAGCATAACTCATTAGCATATGCCACACCCCCTGACATCACCGGAAGTGTGTCATAAGGCCACACCCCTTGACATCACCGGAAGTGTGTCATAAGGCCACAC
>NW_015168819.1:5156-11911 GCF_001447785.1 Gekko japonicus
AAGGCAGGCACAGAATCTGAAGTCAAGATTAAAGGCCTACTGCTCTGAAAATCTGCAGTAAGATGTGTGTGCGTGCAATGGGCCTTATTGTCCCTTGCGATCCCCATGCCCAGGAAGTACCGAGTCCGATCTATGAATAGCCTCTAAACTCAGGGACTGGCCCTGGCCCAGGGCAGCCACTTTCTCGCTTAGTCAGAGAGCTCCCGTTTCCCAGCGCTTGCCTACCAGGTGTGCAGAAGGGTTGCCATGGCTACCAGCACCCCCAATGTCCTCAGCATCGGTTACTCAGGCTTTGCCCATCCTGCACAACAGGAAACGGTGATTATATCATCTTTACCATCTTTACGGCTTTGCCTGGTTTTCTTGGGTCCATCCTGTTCGAAGCGGCCTTCCTCCTTTTACTTGAGGAGGTCATTGTGCAGCCGGCTCCAGGGAAGGCGTTTTTTCGCTGACCCCGCAGACCCATTCCAGTGGCTCACACTCTTATCTCGCCTTCTTTTTTGGAGGGGGTGAATCCCCCCTCCACTTGCATAGCAAATAGCTCAGCCACTGCAAAGAGCATCTGTAGTTTGCCTTGGCCGTGTTTTGTGCCTTCTGACACGGGCGACTGCTGCTGTATAGTCCAGGGAGGAAAAGACAGAGATGCAGTGCTTCCTCTCCCTTGAAAGGACACAATTAGGGCCTCTAGCATATTTTTCAATAGATTGGTCTTGTTATTCAGAAGTCCATTTTCCCTCCCCCACCCTTCAAATAGGATGTGGAGGATTCTCCCTCCACCCAACGGCCAAACTAGATATTTGCTTTTTTAAAAAAGGTCATATTTACATTATGCATGCCCTGTTCCCTGGGCTAGGCATGATTTTTCTCAAACGTGGATATTACCGGCTAAATTTCCTGCTGGATTAAAGAGCCAAATATTGCTTTGCAATTTGCATCCCTAGTTTTCGAGAACTGTACTTTTCAGCTATTGAAGAGCCGTTTTGCTCAGTAAATATGAACCATAAGCAACTTCTGAGTGTGTGCACCATCTTCACCTGCCAACTTTGGGGACAGAGTTTGGCTGAGTTCAGACTGGCAGTTTAAAGCGCAAGGGACTCATGGGGAAAAAGACCCAGAATGACTTGTTCCGGATATTCCTGGTCACACTGCACCAACTGATGTGGGAGCATACCGGGGAGGAGGCGCAAGGGAGCATTCGCACTGCTGGCCCACCCCTGGCGGAAGTGCACCTGTAAGTGACTTTTTTTCACTCCGGCGACATGCGCCTTGTTTGAGGCTTTTAGCGTGCACACGTTCTGGAAGTGGAATCAAGGCGTTCTCCAGTGTTTGCTGCCACTTTCACCTGGTATTTTTTAAACTCGGGAGGGAAGCGTTACAAGATGGGTTGAGTACGGCTGGGGAACGCCGGACAGCTGTGCCTGTGTGAATCAGCCCCTTTAATCCAGTTGTGGAACGTGCGTGTATCGGGCCTATATCGGGCCAAACTGCCTGCCTGAACTCGGCCTTTGATAGTAAACGCTGATTGGCCCCTGTAATTTGGTTGTGGAACGTGCATGTCTGAACTGCTTGTCTGAACTCGGCCTTTGATAGTAAACGCTGACCATGCAAGTGCAAACCAGGCACAGATTGCCTATCTCTGTTTTATTTATTCATTTAGAAGAAGAAGAGATTGGATTTATACCCCGCCCTTCACTTGGAGTCTCAGAGCAGTTTACAATCTCCTTTCCTTCATCTCCCCACAACAGACACCCTGTGAGGTAGGTGAGGCTGAGAGAGCTCTGTTGCGAACCGCCCCTGATAGAACAGCTCTTAGAGAATTTATGACTGACACAAGGTCACACCAGCAGCTGCATGTGGAGGAGTGAGGAATCAAACCCGGTTCTCCCAGATTAGAGTTCTCACTCCTAACCACTACACCAAACTGGCTCTCCATATTTCATTTATGGATCACCTTTCTCCCCAATGGAAACCCAAAGCAGCTTTCGTCATTCTTCTCTCCTGCATTTTATCCTCACAACAACCCTGTAAGGTAGGTTAGGCAGAATGTGTATGAGTGACCCAGGGTCACCCATCGACATCTATGTTATCAGCTAGGATCCGAGACATAGTTCTTGGCTGCTCCTCTAACTCATAGAAAGGCCATTCATACAAAGGCTTTTGGGTATTACAAGTTGAAAACACTCAGTATATCTGGGGTTAAATGTTTGTTTATGTTACTCACAGGAAGTCACATGTTTCTCATTTAACCAATGTTCTTTAGATGTAGGAAGCCCAGGAATTTTCTCCCTGATCTAGGAATTTGATTGGGACTAAAGTGTCAAGGTGTATTACCATTTTATGGCTTCTCTTCCCATCTTTGTTTGGTGTTCTGAAGAAGAAGAGTAGATGCTAGAATTTAGTAAAAACTTTATATTTTAATCAAACATGGATTCTGAGTCTGAATTATTTTACTCTGACTCTGCTGGACTATTTTATCTCTGCTAAATACCATTTTTCAATATCTCACTATCACCCAACAAAGGCTGAGTGTGGATAGGCCAGTTCAGGAGGACTAGGGATGCCAGCCTCCAGGTGAGACCTGGGGATCCCCCGGAATTACAGCTCACCTCCAGACAACAGAGATCAGTTCTCCCGGATAAGATGGATGCTTTGGAGGGCGGACTCTCTGGCATTGTGCCCCACTGAGGTCTTGTCCTCCCCAGGCTCCATCCCCAAAAATCTAAGAGTTTGCCAACCTGGATTTGGCAGCCCGACTCCCTCGTCCCATGCCAGTGGCCAGGGATGACCTGGCAATCCTAGATGCCAACCTCCAGGTGGGGCCTAGGGACTTTCATCTCCAGACTACAGAGATCAGTCCCCCTGGATAAAAGGGATGCTTTGGAGCAGAGGTCATTTCGGGGGGATCGCGTGAGTTCCCCTAGCTCTTTTTCTACGAAACGACCCCTGCTTTGGAGGGTGGACTCTGTGGCCTTGTAGCCCAGTGAGGTCCTTGTCCTTCCCAGGCGCCATCCCCAGATCTCCAGGCATTTCCCAGCCTGGAGATGGCAACCCTGGTACGGGACTCAGTTGTCGTGGCGGGCCGGAGCCACGTTCCCTAATGTGTGTTATCTTTAATTTTGGATGGGAAGCCTGTGGTCTGCTTGGATCCATTGCAGAAGTAAGGCGTGAGTGGCCCAAAGAAGCCCTTGCTTAGAAGTTCTTCAGGCACCAAAGATTTAACTTCTATGTACAAAACCCCCCTCTCGTGCCCTGACCCTGGTAGCCCAGGCAAGTCCAGTCTTGTCGGTTCTCAGATGTTAAGCAGGGCCGACTCTGGCAAGTACTTGTGTTGGGTGTTACAAGCTGAAAACACTCAGTATATATGGGGTTAAATGTTTGTTTGTGTTGTCACAGGAAGTCACATGTGTTTTATGTAGCCAATGTTAGCTTAGAACTACAAGCCCGGGAAAACCATCCCTGATCTAGGAGTTTCATTGGAAGCAAAGTGTCAAAGTGTTTTTGCATTTTATGGCTTCTCTTCCCGTCTTTGTCTCTTCCCGTACTTTCAAGAAGAAGTAGAGAAGCCATTATCGCTTCTCTTCTAGTTTTGTCTTTGTAGTGTAAGGATGTAGCCGTTTAGCTCTGTTGTTATTTTCATCCCAGTTACCCTTCCCTATGGTAGAATTTAGTAAAAACTTTCTATTTTAATCACACATGGACTCTGGGTCTGGATTATTTTACTCTGGCACTGCTAAGCTATTTTATCTCTGCTAAAAACCAAGTTTTATTTTTAAAAACCCCAACAAAAATGGAGACAACTTGGATGGGAGATCTCCTTGGAATACCAGAGGTGGGGGCAGCCTTTACTCAGCCACCTCTCTCAATATCCTCCAGGCCCCCAGTAGGGGTCAGTCACCAGAGGTTGTCATGACTTCTGGGTACAAAAAGATACTGAACCCCCCCCCCCCTTGCGATACAAACAGTTATTGCAAGCAGGGCAAGTTTATGTCTTGAGCCCGTTGTTTGCAAACACTGACTTCATCCGTCCTTCTTAACTCTTGGCAACTGTCTCTAAGGGCATATCCCATCTGAAGGGAGCTTCCTAAGTCCCTGGTTTAGCCTAAATCAGAAATGTTTGCAAAGGCCATTGGGCATCTTGGCTCATTGGATGTCAGCATTTCATCCAAGTTTCACACACAAAAATGGTGCACATGCTTGCAATACACTTATTTCACACCAAGGGGTGCTACGCCTTCCCCCTGTCCTCTTCCCCTGCATTTTCACTTTCCTGAATGCCTGGAGTCCTGCCCACTGACTGCTGTCTTCATTTCCTTTGCAATAGCTTTTTATTAACTGTCAGCTAACTTTAAATTGCAATGGATCTTTTATCCTGAGTGCAAGAGAAACTATCTCCATGTGAAAGGGGCCAGATGCAATCCAAATATTAACTACTTCATTTCAGCTATGCAAAATGTAGGATTTTAAGGCAACATTTGTTATGGCTTCTTAGTACAGATTCCTCAGCACAAGACAATAAATTATCTCCCCTCCAAACAAAACAAAACAAAACTCTGAAGAACCACAAAGTACTAAAGGTTACATTGTTCCTCTCAACCCAAGAGGTCAAATTCTCCCAAAACAGAAAATTGTTCAATAGTTCCTCTCACCGAAGACTAGTCCCCCAAACAGAAATCTCAATCCATTCGAATCTTAAAAGTAAAGGTTCCCTTGCTCAAAAGCCATTCGAATCCGACTCTAGGGTTGCGGTGCTCATCTCCGTTTCCAAGCTGAAGAGCCAGCGCTGTCCGAAGACGTTTCCGTGGTCATGTGGCCGGCATGACTAAATTCGAATCTTATCTCAATGCTAACTCTTTACAATACCAGATTTGTGATCACACTGATTTCCAAGAGCAATATGACGATCCAATGAGTTGGCCTTAATTAGAACAGTCTGGCTGAGAGATTTTACATCAGCATTCTTTTAGACTCACGGAGGAGGTAGAAGATAACCTCTCTGTATGTAATGCTTGAGGAAGTCTGTTATTATGTATCTGAAGAAGTGAGCATCTACACATGCTAAGTCACTCAGTTCTTGCTTATACCCAGAATTAAACTTTGCTGGTCTTAACGGTGCCACTGAACTCAGTTCTCACATCTGTTTCTTAACTCTTTTACGTGTATGCTAATTTGCTGCTATTCACAGGTCTTACCAACTGCTTTAATCTAGTCTTAGCTAAGTTATCACTCTGTTACTCATGCATCTTGACTCTAACTAGCTCTTCCTGGCAATTAACTCCCGCACCTATATGTAAGGCTTGAGGAAGTCTGTTTCAATGTAATTGAAGAAGTGTGCATGCACACGAAAGTTTATATCCAGAATTAAACTTTGTTTGTCTGAAAGGTGCCACTGGACCAATGTTCCCTCTAAGCTGTGGAGTCTTGTGAGCAAAAATTCTACTTTGTGAGCTACTGGCAGGGGTCATTTCCTGCAGAAGCGAACAGGAGCAGAGCTCCGGCAGTAAAGAGCTCAGGGGGCGGGCACATGCAACAAGCCCCACCCCCTGCTCCCAGCAGCCCTCAGTCAGAGCAAGAAGCAGCCAGGTAAGTTGCAGAGCTCCCCCCGGCCCCCTGGTCCAAAACAGCCCAGTGGCACCGTTAAGACCAAGTACATTCAGGTACAAGCTTTCCCTTCTCTGTGAGGACAGATCTGCACGTTCCTCCCCCCTGCAATAGCTAGCAATCCAAAACAGTCCAGTGGAGCCTGAGCGGTGGGTGTTGCCTTCTGACACACTTCCGGTGATGTCAGGGGGTGTGGCATATGCAAATAAGTTATGCTAATGAGTTATGCTAATGAGCTCCTGCACTTCTTTTTCCACGAAATGACCCCTGGCTACTGGCATTAAAGTTGGGAGCAAGTGATTTGGCTACTGCATCAGTTTGCTCTGGAGCCCTCCTTCCTGAGCTAAGACAAAAATCTGTGAGCTGGAGGCTAAAAAACTGTGACCTAGCTCACACCAACTCAGCTTAGAGGGAACACTGCACTGGACCCAAACTTTGTTGTACTGCTTCAGACTAACACAACTCCAAAGCTCCCTCTAAGCTCTGGAGTCTTGGGAGCAAAAAATCTACTTTGTGAGCTCCTGGCATTAAAGTCATGAGTGAGCAATTTGGCTGCTGCATAAATCAGTTTGCTCTGGAGCCATCCCTTCCTGAGCTGAGACAAAAATGTGTGAGCTGGAGGCTTAAAAAACTGTGAGCTACCTCACACTAACTCAGCTTAGAGGGAACACAGCTGCCTACCTGAATCTGTAAAAGATCAGAACAAGAGAGAGAGAGAGGCCATTCTCCACCCTTACTCTGGAGCCCCACTCCTATTTTTATATCTTCTTGGTGGCCTCTTAAATCTGGTGATCCTATCCCCAAAATAAATGAACTCAAAATCCACATCATAGCTAAGTGGTTATAGGCAGGGGTCATTTCATAGAAACAGAGGTGCAGGAGCTCATTAGCACAACTCGTTAGCATAACTTATTTTCATATGCCACCCCCCCTGACATCACCGGAAGTGTGTCAGAAGGCAACACCCACCACTCAGGCTCCACTGGACTGTTTTGGATAGCTAGCTATTGGGGGGGGGGGACATGCAGATCTGTCCTTGCAGTGGAGGGAGAGCTTGTACCTGAATAAAACTTGGTCTTAAAGGTGCCACTGGACTGTTTTGGGCCGGGGGGGGGGGGCTCTGCAACTTCCCTGGCTGCTTTTTGCTTTGCCTGGGG
>NW_015168819.1:12102-21995 GCF_001447785.1 Gekko japonicus
TCGCTGTGTCTGAGGGCGGCCGGGAGCAGGGGGTGGGGCTTGTTGCATGTGCCCACCCCCTGGGCTCTTTACTGCCGGAGCTCCACTCCTGTGTTCTCCTGCAGGAAATAACCCCTGGACAGGAGGCTGTCCTGCCCCTGAAGGGGAAAAACAGGCACTCAGCTGAGCTTATGGGTGTGCAGCTCCGGCATCCAATCACCTTCCAGAGCGGGGAGGGAATGTTGGAGGGAAGCAAAGCAGGAGTGAGCTCTGATCTGCCTCAGGGAGAGTGCGTTGGTAGTTGCGAGGTCTGCCTCAACGAAAGAGCAAAGAAAAAAATGAATGTGCCCAAATTTAACGCCAATAATCAATGAATTAAATCCATTTCAATAATCCTCCCCCCAAGAATCATGCTGGATTCAACATTTCAAAAGTGCATGTAGACATCCACAAAGCATATTCAAATACAGCAATCCTCGGTGATTCCCAATGCAGAATCTATCATTTCTTCGAACCTCCCTTCAAAATTCTGAAGCGTTTCAATACACCCCCGAATCCACCTGCTAAGTGTAGAGGCTGACACCTGTTGACTTAGGGAAGATTTCTTGAATGATACAAACAATGCTTCCAACTTGCAGCTGTTTGGTTCTATCTATCTATCTATCTATCTATCTATCTATCTATCTATCTATCTATCTATCTATCTATCTATATTTCAACTTATTATATCGCCCTAACCCCTAGGGGTCTCTGGGCGGTTTACAGAGGCGTTCTTATGAACTGTTAACCCTATCTAAGGCCACATACTGAAGGGGTGGGGGTTCCCTACCAGCACCCTGTGATAGGTCCGCTGCGTTCTCTTTCTGGCTTTTGGCTGCTCTCCTTCTTCAGCGGTTAACTGGCATCTCATGTCCACTGGTCGGCTGCTCATGTCTTCCCGGCGCCTGCCTTCGTGTCTGTTCCAGCCTCGGCTCTGTCCTGAATGGCTCCGCCGTGCTCACAGTACACGTCATCAGACGTCGACGCCAGTCTCCACCGCAGTCTTCCGCCACCAGGGATCGCTCAACCGATGTTTCTCCTCACCATAGCCGTCCAGGCTCCGCTGCCGCCGCCGCCGCCATTGATGGTTTCGCCGCACGCCGCACGCTGCTGTGACCACCACGAACTTTACCAGTGAATTTCTACCTGTCGTTCATGGAAAATTTGTTCTGAGTACTTTATATGTCTTACCATTATTCAATTCATTGATTAATGGTGTTAAATTTGGGCACACACATTTTTCCCTTGTTTTCATATATTGCTGTGCCACTGCCTTTCATCTTGTACCTCAGTGAAAGAACAGACAGTTTGAAGGATAGCTCTGCCCCATAGTGTGGCAGAATGGTTTAGCTCTACCTTTAAAAGACGCCTGCTTCTTGGGAGGAAAGCGATGGCGAACCTAAACAGCATGATAAAAAGTAGAGACATTACCCTGCCAATAAAAGTCCGCATGGTCAAAGCAATGGTATTCCCAGTAGTCATGTATGGCTGTGAGAGTTGGACTATAAGGAAGGCCGAGCGCCGAAGAATAGATTCTTTTGAACTATGGTGCTGGAGAAGACTCTTGAGAGTCCCTTGGACTGCAAGAAGATCAAATCAGTCAATCCTAAAAGAAATCAACCCTGACTGTTCCCTGGAAGGCCAGATAATGAAACTGAAGCTCAAATACTTTGGCCACCCAATGAGAAGGGAGCACTCACTGGAGAAGACCCCGATGCTGGGAAAGATTGAAGGTCAAAGAAGACGGGGACGGCAAAGGATGAGATGGTCAGACAGTGTCATCGATGCAACGAACATGACATTGAGCAAACTTCAGAGGACAGCGGACGACAGGAGGGCCTGGTGGGATCTGGTCCATGGGGTCACGAAGAGTCGGACTCGACTGTGCGACTGAACAACAACAACTGGAAGAGGACAGAGCACCTGGTTGTCAGGCCTGTCTCTGGTGATGAGCAGAACTCATAATATTTAGTCTGACACTTGGGAAAGGGCAGGCCGGTGTGGGTGGAATCCTGCTAGAGTTGCCAGACCCCCAGTGGAGGCAGGAGTTCCCCACTGCCAGGCCCCACTTCCCCGCTGCCGATCAGCTGGTCGGTGGGTGGGGACTTACCATGAAAAAGAGGAGGTCCATCCGACATGCAGCAACGTGTCCCCTGCCCATGCGACTCGGAACTGATGTCATCACATTGGGGACATCGGGGCAATACTCTGGTATTGGGGCAAAAACTCTATGGTAGAAGCCAAATTTACCATAGAGTCTGTGCCCAAATACCAGAGCATCGCTCCGACATCCCAGATGTGATGACATCAGTTCCGGGTTAGATGGGCAGTGATGTAGACACATCGCTGTACATTGGATGGGCCTCCTTGCTGCTCCTGGTAAGTCCTCCCCTCCCCTGCCAGTTGCCAAGAGGGACCTGGCAACCCGAAATCCTGCCTGTGTAGAAGGATCCAATCTAGTGGCTAGTCAGTGAAAGCCGGTTTTTACCTGCAAGCATTAAAGAGAATTCAAACCACACTCTGAAGCCTTAACTAGTTTATGTGCCTCCACCAGGTTTCTCCTTTGACTATCTGGAGACCTGTGCTGCTGATCTTGAGCATGCCTTGAATAAACTGAATAGAATGAATGAATAAATAAATATACAAATCCTGCCTCAGTGATCTCTGTGTTCTATCTGTTCATCACAAAACTTACCTCATAGCAGTGAACTTGAAACCTTAAGAACATCAGTTGATTGAGGGGCAGGTGTACCATTCAAAACAAAGCTGGTCCCTCCCAAATAACAGGAGGCTGTGTGGGTCTCTTCCATTGGAAGAAAAGGTCTGTCACAGTCTTCTGGATGGAAACTGGCATGCACTCTGCATGTACATTCAACACGACAGGGGGAAACACCTGTTCCATGTGGAAGTGTCAATATGAGTTCCCTCAACCGGTGTCGGGTCAGATCATCTTCCCCCAAAGGGTTTTTGACTCATCAAACTATACCTCGTATGAGCTATCTCTCAGACACACCGCTTAGAACCTTTAGACTATTACAATGAGGATTTCACAAATGTACAGATGTTTAGACCACATGGAAGGAGCACATGAGTTTATAGGGGCCATAAAGGTGATGCCTTATGTCTCCCATTTCCCCCAAAATCTATGCTGAATGGAATCCATCATCATGGATGTGCCTGTTGGGCTAAGTGTATGCCTGGTGTAGACACAGCTGGAATCAGGCACGAGTTTTGGCCTCCCTTTGTCTGTATGTGTTTCCTGAATCATTGAACAGGGCTGATTTCGCACAAGGAGCTGTGCCACTGTCACGCCTCCCTTTGCCCTGTTTCCATTGGTCAATTTCCCACTCGAAGCCACGTGGCCGCATTTTGACCCGCGGCTTCGCCCGATTTCCCCCGTAGTTTCGTGATCCTGTTTTTTGAGGATCACCAAACTGCAGAGGAAATCGGGCGAAGCCACGGGTCAAATGCAGCCCCGCGGCTTCGGGTGTGAAATTGACCAATAGTATCGGGGCAAATGGCGGCGCGATATCGAGGCAGCTCTAGTGCGAAATCAGCTGGAGTGTGTGTTAATCGAGAGGAGTCAAAATGAAGAAAAGCCTAGTGTTGCCAATACGCTAAAGGCGCTTCAGGTTCTTTTACTTATGTGGCTAGCCAATAAACCAGACAGTGAAGACAATCACCCTACCACAATCAAAGTGTCTCCGCTCACCCGCCTTCGCTTCAGTTGTTCGAGGGCAAGTAAGAGCCCTGGTTGGGCCGGTTCTGGCCCCTGGGCCTTATGTTTGGCACCCCTGGACTGGAGGGAACAAAAACCTGAAAGGGATGTCTGTTCAGAAAGACACCCAGACAAAATTATCTTTATGCTTATGATATTGTGTTGACTGTATCGGAACGGAAGAATTATCTTGAGATTGCCAAGACTGTAACAGCTTTCTAGATGCAAATAGGGTGGCAGCAGAAGTTATGGGGCTTAATACGAGTAGAGAAAGAGGTTTTTCACAAAGTCTGTTTTCAGGTATCTTCTGAGTTTACCTGTTGCATGATATGGGAAATCTCCCTATATCACTGGACGGATGAAGCCATAAGATATCTGAGAAGAGGCTGCATGAAAAATCTTTAAGGTTTTTCTAAAGACAGGGAAATGTAGCCGTTAATAGAACAATGAAAACAACTGAGCTTGTCCTTTTTGGTGAAAAGGGCAACTCTGCCAAAAAAAGAACCTTCACTCTCTGCCAATTAGGTTTTTTAAAAGGGAGATGAAAGAAACAAATGTCCATCTCTCCTTAATAATTTTGTTCTAAGAAAAGACCCCAGATAAAAGCTTTGATAATACAGGATAAGTCCAGGGGTGGCGATTCATTCCATAGAGTAAAGATACGTTATTGGCAAGCTAGCCCCGGACTGGATAGCCCAGGCCAGCCCAATCTGGTCAGATCTCGGACGCTAAGCAGTCGGTCTTGGTTAGTATTTGGATGGGACGGGAAGTTCAGGGTTGCTAAGCTGGGGCAGGCCATGGCAAACCACTTATGAATGTCTCTTACCTTGAAAACCTAACAAGGTCACCATAAGTCAACTGTAACTTGACAGCCAAAAAAAAGAAGAAGCAAGTCACATTACCTGGGTGGTAGATGCGATTGCTGGCAAACAGTCCCTGATCAGGTGGGTGGAAAGGGAGATAATCCAAATTGTACCGTTTGTTGGGCATTACGGGGAAGAAAGACAAACGGCCTAAGGAGGTTACAAGCAACCCTCTGTTAATCTACTCAGATAAGTACAGATTGCATCTAAATCCTCCCAAATCCCTGAAGTCTTCTGTAATAGACGATAGAGATTTCAGTCAGAATTTTAGTTTCATTCAACCGCACTGTCTATTAATCTAGACAAAATGTAAAATGCAACTGAGTAACAAAAGACTGCAGGCTGTGGAAGGTCGGTAGTTCAGCAGTTCGAGACCCAGGTGCCGCATGACGGAGTGAGCTCCCGTCTCTGGTCCCAGCTCCTGCCAACCTAGCAGTTCAAAAGCAAGAAATTGCAAGTAGATAAATAGGTACCACTTCAGTGGGAAGGTCACAGCGTTCCATGCGCCTTGGTGTTTAGTCATGCCGGCCACATGACCACGGAAACGTCTTCGGACAACACTGGCTCTTCGGCTTGGAAACGGAGATGAGCACCGCAACCCTAGAGTCGGATTCGATTGGCTTTCGAGCAAGGGAACCTTTACCTTTAACAAAAGACTAGTTACTTATATCATCACAGACACTCAAATTAGGTATTCAAGAGATGCCTTCTGATGACAGTGAAAAAGATGTCTTAGGTAATGACCTTAAGGGCTTGTCTTGCAAGCATCCTGCGCGAGACATTGAACAGGTATTCAAATGTAAAATGGCGCTGGTGTCAGGTCACACGCTTGGCCTTCTGGGAGGAAGAAGCAAACAGTGGAAGCATCCCACTGAATATATAAAAATAGTAATTGACTGAATGTCTAACACCAGACTGAACACACAGATCCCTTAGAAGGCTGAGAGTAGAGGAAGCACGCAGCTGTCCTTGTATGAACAATACCGGAGATTAATTTTAATTGGTTTACAAGGTAAAGAGTCAAGTAGCGTTACCTTTTGTTAGTGAAAAACCCATAAGAACAATTTCACCCCCTCCAATTGATGAATCCCTTACTTTATCAGCTGAATCCAGGTATTCTCAAAATAGAAAGAGGTTACAGGTAGCCACGAGTCCAATGACAAATTCAGAAAAAAAGGCCAAGTAATACTTTTTATTGGAGCCAATCAAAATGATACAGAACAGGGTGCAAGCTTGGGAAGGGGAACAAAAGAATGTGCATTATTTGGACAGTCACAATAAAACTAGCAGCATATTTGAATATTGAGTTAAACTTTATAACATTGAAAACATTGACTTTTCAAATGGATATAATCATAATACATGTCACAGAAAGCAGAGTGGCAATGGGACACAGGGCATTTTCAGTGGTAGCACCTTGCCTGTGGAATACCCTCCCCCTTGAGGCTCCCCTCAAAATAATTCTTGTTACTCAGGTGTGATGCCCCTTTCTCACTCTCACTCTATAGATATATGAAGACCAAGATCCTAGCTTCTGTGTGTATGTGTGGGTTCTTTCCCTGAGTCAAGCAGCCCACAGGGTTAAACAAACAAGAAGTTAACTTTTTGGATGGCTTGAAAAGAACACTGAAGAAAGTCAGGTAGAGGTTACGAAGGTTCTTTTCTGTTGAACTTTTGAACTGTTTCCCCTTTCCAGCATTTGGGATCTTTTGTTACAAATTTACTCTTTTTAGTCAGCTAGCTTTAAGCTGCTCTTCTCCACAGCTTCACTCAGCCAGTCACACTCTCGATTCCCCAACTCCTGGCTCTCCCTAACATTCTGTCAGCTCCCATTGGCCACTGTTAAGGAGAAACAACACCTAACCTGTCTGTCACATCAGACTTTTAGCAAAGGTGTCCCCTCATTTTTTTGACTTTAATGAACAGGACAAGGGTTGTAAATTGAAGATGAATCCAGATAAAATGGGCCATTGTTGACGAAGATCTTGTTTGACCGGGGAGGTGGTAGACAACCTAAACTGGAAGCCAGATTAGGGATGCGTCTGGATCCAGCCCCACCTATCAACACACAAGTGGGGTCCATGGCGCAAAGTGCCTCTCACTCATTTCTTTGTGGGTACCAGATGCAGCCTTTCATGAACAACGTTGGGGTTGCGACTAGGGATGCTTGCTCACCATCTGTTCACATCACATTTTGATAACAAATGGTGAGAAGTGCAATCAAACACTTGAAAAATGGTTGGCTTTTCTGAATGTCAGAAATTGCATTGTGGGTGTTTTGCACACCACACTGCTTTCTCCAACACTCACCCATCACCTTTGTTTTATGGTTTTTGAAAAATCAATTTAAAAAGTTGTTTGCATCCTGCCGGGGTGGGAGGTGGGGAAACTGAAGTGGATTCTCTTCCGTTTCATTCTGCCTGGCTCTCCGATCCAGATTGCCAACACGCTGCCCATGTACTGCTTTGTCACAGCTATCCGCTTTCCCATCCCTGTGCCCAACAGAAAACAGAAAGGATTGACTTAAAAAGAGAGGCTGTTTCCTCAACAGACTTGATACTGATGGGCTGGCAGATGAGGAAGCTACACGACTGGTCTGACTGCCAAAACTCAAATGTGTTCGTTTGTGCTCAATGGATCATGTTGCTGTGTCCTTGCAGTGCCACCTGGGAACTGTAGTTCATTCCAGTGAGCTCTGTGCCTGCACCATCATGACAAACGCCACCACGGTTCGTGCAGAGTAAAAAGTTAATGTAGTTGATTTTAAATGATGCATGATCTGTGCACGATTACCCTGGGGCAGACAAAAGCCCACCAAGCCAGTAAATTGCGGGCATGCATCAGCAGTGGCTATGCCCCGTGGAGAATGTCTTATGTGCCAGTGCAAAATTACACGGCGGTGATCACAGCCAATGCTCAGCTCGACTTAAAAGGGCCAAGGTGAAGGAGGTAAGCTTAATCTTTCAACACCTGATTTGCAAATGTCAAATGATACTTGCTTGCCACAGAGATCCCTCTTCCTGTCAGGGGTCATTTCCTGCAGGAGTGCACAGGAGCGAAGCTCCGGCAGTAAGGAGCCCAGGGGGTGGGCACATGCAACAAGCCCCCCCCCCTGTTCCCAGTGGCTCTCAGTTGGGCCACAAGGAGCAAGAAGCAGCCAGGTAAGTTGCAGAGCCCCCTCCCCCGGCCCACCTTCAAGTACAAGCTCTCCCTCCTCTGCGAGGACAGATCTGCACGTCCCCCCCTCCCAATAGCTAGCAATCCAAAACAGTCCAGTGGCACCTTTAAGACCAAGTTTTATTCAGGTACAAGCTCTCCCTCCTCTGCGAGGACAGATCTGCACGTCCCCCCCTCCCAATAGCTAGCAATCCAAAACAGTCCAGTGGCACCTTTAAGACCAAGTTTTATTCAGGTACAAGCTCTGCGAGGAAAGATCAGCATGTTCCCCCCCCTTCCAGTAGCTAGCAATCCAAAAGAGTCCAGTGGAGCTTGAGCGGTGGGTGTTGCCTTCTGACACACTTCCAGTGATGTCAGGGGGTGTGGCACATGCAAATAAGTTATGCAAATAAGTTCTGCTAATGAGCTCCTGCACCTCTTTTTCTACGAAATGACCCCTGCTTCCTGTAATATCAAGACTGGACTGTTCCAGTGCATTATGCAGGGGGCTACCCAAATTGGGAAGCTGCACCTGGTCCAGCATACCTAGGCAAGGTTATGAGCAGCAGACACACAGTCCTGCTGTTGCATTGGCTCTGTATTAAAAGAACTGCACCGATGGCAAGCATGTTTCCAGACACAATTCAGAATGCTAGTTCTAACCTATAAAGCCATCAATGGAAAGGGAGGATAGAAATATTGCAAGTTAACAAATGGCAACTTGCAGCAGTCCTTTTATTTTTTTGCACCTTTCCCCCAGCAAATCTCTGGCCCTGTGCCGTTTCTATTTACGCCTGTCAGGGATAACCCTTAAAAAGCATACCAGTGTCTAAATGTGCAGCAGAATGTCTGTCTTCTCCTCTAGTTACCTAGTAATTATATTTCACAACAGAGAGTTCTGGCTCCAGCCCGCAGTGAGTGTCAATGTGATTCATTCACCTTGTGGAGGAGAAGCAGTGGCGCACCCCCTTTCCTGTGCCACGCCAGTGACCACGGAGGCCTCCACGCAGCTGTCCACGGGCTCAGAAGCCCATTTGCACCCTTCCCCTTGCCCTTTTGAGAGATGCAGATGAGGTTTCTATACAACCCAGCAGTTGATAGTACTGTTGGGGTATCTGGTTAATAAAGCAGAGTTTCGCTCAGTCGTAGCAGCGTGATACCGAGTGCAGTAAATAAATCTCCCAAAAAGTCTATCGCAAAAAAAGTAAACTTAATTTATTCAAGTAGATCCTGTTCAGTGTTCCCTCTAAGCTGAGTTAGTGTGAGCTAGCTCTCAATTTTTCAGCCTCTGGCTCACATATTTTTGACTTGGCTCAGGAAGGATGGCTCCAGAGCAAACTGATTTATGCAGTAGCCCAATCGCTCGCTCACAACTTTAATGCCAGTAGCTCACAAAGTAGAATTTTTGCTCACAAGACTCCACAGCTTAGAGGGAGCATTGATCCTGTTCACATGTTGGTTGCAGTCGAAAGGAGAGAGAGAAGCCTAATCTAAAGAGTATGTTCCCCCATCACAAATGGGCAGCTTGTCTGGCATCAGGTGTGTGGGAGTATGAGGGCCTTGTTTCTGCAAAGGAGACATGTGCCTCCATGGAAGGCCATGTGAAGGAAGTGAGAGGACAAAGAGAGAGACAGGAGGGGTCAGAGGGCAGTTTCCAGGTTAAGACAAAGGTCCTTTCTGCATTTGGATCTCATCCCTGGTTTTATCAGAATTCAACTCGCGACACAATATCCCTGGTTATAACAGCATCTGTTTATCCTGGGACAAGAGGCAAAACCGGGGTGACCGCAATGTAATGTGGAAACAAAAAATACCCCGAGGTAATCATACAGTCAAGATGTTACATCATTTCGGGAATAATTACCCACCATATGGATATTGTTTGAAACACGTATAAAACTGCCTTTCTCCTAGGCAAAGTGAAACCAGGAACGGGTAACAGATTTAAAAACTCTATAAATCACAGACCATTTTAAACCTCCATTAAAACAGCCAGCAGAAACCTTATAAATAACACACCTTAGAGAACGTCTGTCCTTAGCAAGCGACAGAGTGTAGAAGTAATTAAGAGACTCCAAAGGCTTTTTGAAAAAGTTCTCTCTTACAGTCCTTGCTGGAGAGACGGGACCTTCCTAATT